>NW_019396326.1:165195-253019 GCF_000591075.1 Eurytemora carolleeae | reverse complement strand
TCTGTTGAATCTTGTGGAACTAGTTTAACGCGGCCAGGCATCGTCTTCCACAATATTATATAACATGCTATATAATATGCAGTGTACAAAAGAAAGGACAAACATGTCATGAAATTAATTGTAAAAAAGGGAAATTTTTCTTTAATACAATAGAATGAAAATAAATGTAAAATTATAATTATTAATAAGAGAAAATGAAAATATTTTGTTGAACAAAAGTATTTATTGATTAAATGCCAAGAAAATACATAAATATTTACAAATATGTAGATATTCCTAATCAATACTAAAAGATACTGTAGGCTGTTCCGCGTATATATGTAAACTGAACCTGTACTATGTACAATATGTATATTGTACTATGTAAAATGGATATATGTTTACTGAACCTTTACTTGTACTATATGTGTACTGTGTAAAATGTAAATATGTGTACTGTACCTGTACTGTGTATATGTATACAGTGTCTGTATTGTATACATGTATACTGTCCTTGTACTGTGTATATGTGTACTGTACCTGTACTTTGTAAATGTATACTGTACTTGTACTGTGTATATGTGCACTGTACCTGTACTGTGTATATGTGTACTGTACCTGTACTGTGTATATGTGTACTGTACCTGTACTGTGTATATGTGCACTGTACCTGTACTGTGTATATGTGTACTGTACCTGTACTGTGTATATGTATAGCTAGAGTTTGTGCAGTTTTCTTTCTCTTCTCGTATAACAAGACCATCCTCATACTCCTAAACAATTTCTATAGTAACTAGTTTAACCAGACCATTCTCATACTCCTAAACAGTAGCTTAATTGATAAAACATTATTAACCTTTTCTATTTTTTTTTTTGGAAACATTGACCCGCCGTTTGACCGGCCTCCACCCTACACTATGCAACAACAAAAAACTATGAAGTTGAAAAAGTTAAGAAGTTCGTTCTAATGTAATCCGTTTTTAACATATTTAGAAAACCACAGGGGGGTGGAAAGCATCCCCCCTCCCATACGTGATGAACTGACTGGGGATCTAAATCTATGTTTTGACTGGAGGGGTGGGGGGGCTATTAAAAAAATTGCCAAAAAAAAGGGTCGGAAAAATGTAAGGATTTTTTTTTGACATGGACTGGACTTTTTACCGCACTAAATTCGACCCTTTGCCTTATAAAAATTCACAATAAATCCTTCCAATTACTTTTCCTTATCAATGAAAACAAAATTTACGGGAAAAGTGTCAAAAGTGAGAGTGATACATCAAAAAAAATAGAGGGGAGAGACATCAAACGCACCCCTCCCCCCTCCCAGCCTGTTAAGGGTTAATTACCTGTGTATGATAGTTAAGCCCTGCAATGAACCCATGAAGTATATTTCTCTCAAACTCTCGGACAAATTCGTTTTTACTGAACATCTGAACCCTATAATATTCGTTTTTACTTAACATCTGAACCCTATAATATTTGTTTTTACTGAACATCTGACCCCTATAATGTTCGTTTTTACTGAACATCTAAACCCTATAATATTCGTTTTTACTGAACATCTGAACCCTATAATATTTGTTTTTACTGAACATCTGAACCCTATAATATTTGTTTTTACTGAACATCTGAACCCTATAATAAATGATTACTCGCTTTAAACTTTGTATTTCTAAGTTTAATCCATATATCTTGATAGTGAAAATATTTAATATTTCAAACTTTGACTTTTTAATCTGGCAGAATATACAGTTGGAACTATCAAAGATATAGGATATCAAATTGTAATGATATATGATTTAAATATTATGAGAATGAGAATTTGTTTTTGAAATTGTTTTTTAAAATTGTTATTATGATAACAGATAACAAACGTTTTTCTTGCTTTAAATAGTTAACTTGGTTAATTTTAAAAATTTGGTGTTGTAAAATTTATCAAGTACCCCTTAAGTGACCATCATTGGAAAAAGTGATAGAGGGGAGAAAAGCCAGCCACAACAATTTATAGTCCGAGCCACATTCTCCTCATTTTCTCGTCCGAGCCACCGTGAAATCCTAGTCCTTCCAATATTGTTTTCCAAAAGTGTCTAGTACTCCAAGATAAACAACTTTTTAAGAATCTGGCCACGTTAGGGCATTAATGAAATATTGAATTTTAATAAATTGAAAAAAATAGTTTCAATTGAATTAAAGTTTTCGAGTTCTATGTCCTTAAAAATGTTCACCTTTTTTACGCGCATCTCCAGATATTCCTGGTGTAGGATGTCGCAAACAATTTCGAGATTATAGAACTTAAATCTTTTTTTCTTAATCATAGTGAAAACCATAGAACTTTTCCGGGTGGTTTCATGGGGAAATGATAGGCAGAGGTATGCCAAATATTTTGTTATTTATTTCATATCGCGAAGGTAGGCCATTACGGAGACAGAAGAGTTTTAAGTTTTACCTCAATAAAGTTTGACATCCTTATCATGTCTCTAAAGATTCAAACATAATTTAATCATTGCAATACTTTAGTCTATCCATATTTTATGCCGTAAAGTGGCCAGATTTGTGAAAAATACTTTTATCTTCAAGAATTAGAAACTTTTCAACGCATATAATCGAAGGACGAGGATTTCGAGGTGGTTTGGACGAGAAAATGAGGAGAATGTGGCTCGGACGAGAAGTTGTTGTTCAGTGATATGTCCGAATCCAAAAGGTAAAAATTAAACCTTCATCTGCAAGTAACAAAAGTGTTAAATTCCCACAATTTCTTTCCTTGGATCAGGAGTATAAATTCACAAGTCACAATTACAGAGATTCAACAGTTGAAAATAATGAATTTTGAGAGAGAAAAAAAAGATGTCTTATTGTTTACTAGACATGGGTATAAAGAGACTACGTTTAGTATGAAACATATAAACCACTCTTTCAATAGAAGGACATGAAAATATGTCTAATGTACTGTCTTTTTACATGATTAATGCTTACCTTGGGGCCAATGACGTCACAGCATTAGCAAAGTTATCATAATAAACACTGCAGACTAGATCTGCAATATATTCCTCTCTAACCTAGAATATAGTGTACACTGCAGACTAGATCTACAATATATTCTTCTCTAACCTAGAATATATTGAACACTGCAGACTAGATCTGCAATATATTCCTCTCTAACCTAGAATATAGTGAACACTACAGACTAGATCTGCAATATATTCCTCTCTAACCCAGAATATAGTGAACACTGCAGACTAGATCTACAATATATTCCTCTCTAACCTAGAATATAATAAACACTGCAGACTAGATCTACAATATATTCCTCTCTAACCAAGAATATAGTGAACACTGCAGACTAGATCTACAATATATTCCTCTCTAACCTAGAATATAGTGAACACTGCAGACTAGATCTAAAATATATTCCTTTCTAACCTAGAATATAATGAAGACTGCAGACTAGATCTGCAATATTTTCCTCTCTAACCTAGAATATAATAAACACTGCAGACTAGATCTGCATTATATTCTTCTCTAACCTAGAATATAGTGAACACTGCAGACTAGATCTGCAATATATTCCTCTCTAACCTAGAATATAGTGAACACTGCAGACTAGATCTGCAATATGTTCCTCTCTAACCTAGAATATAGTGAACACTGCAGACTAGATCTACAATATATTCCTCTCTAACCTAGAATATAGTGAACACTGCAGACTAGATCTGCAATATGTTCCTCTCTAACCTAGAATATAGTAAACATTGCAGATTAGATATGCAATATATTCCTCTCTAACCTAGATTATAATAAACACTGCAGACTAGATCTGCAATATTTTCCTCTCTAACCTAGAATATAATAAACACTGCAGACTAGATCTGCATTATATACTTCTCTAACCTAGAATATAGTGAACACTGCAGACTAGATCTGCAATATATTCCTCTCTAACCTAGAATATAGTGAACACTGCAGACTAGATCTGCAATATGTTCCTCTCTAACCTAGAATATAGTAAACATTGCAGATTAAATATGCAATATATTCCTCTCTAACCTAGAATATAATAAACACTGCAGACTAGATCTACAATATATTCCTTTCTAACCTAGAATATAGTGAACACTGCAGACTAGATCTGCAATATGTTCCTCTCTAACCTAAAAATACAGTTTATCCCACTGAACTTATTTTTCTTAAGTTTTAAATGATTTCCTAATTTACAATTTACATGACGCAGCCCTCAAATTTGGTTTCATACTTCTAAAAAAAAACTACTTCTGTTGAAGTGCAAGCAAGCTTGATTAAATGACCCACTCTCCACTAAAACCTACTATTTCTTCGGTCAAAGTACTGCCAATTACTGCAGTACAGTACCTAAAGATTATCTGAAGGTGGACCCAATATATGTGTGTTCTTGCAGTATCAGAAAAAAACATAACGTTTTTTTTTCACAAAATTTTTAAAATCACAATATTATTATCAAAGTCATTTAGATTAGAAAATATAAAAGTGAATACATTTCCTGACTGAAAAATCTCTTTAAACGGTACAATACACTTTAAAAGGATATTTTTATCCAATCAAGAAATTTAGTTCTGATCGAATTAACAACAATTCACCTTAAAAAAAAACTTTCAAACGTGGAAAATGATAAATTAATGCAAATTTTCGACAAATTATTGTTATTTACTTTTCATATTTTTATTTACTGATTTAATACGCTTGTATTGTGAACCTCAGGATCAAGCATTGATCTTCATCTTATGCAGATCTACAGATTAACTAAATGTAAACCTCAGGATCAAGCATTGATCTCCATCTTATGCAGATCTACCGATTAACTAAATGTGAACCTCAGGATCAAGTATTGATCTACATCTTATGCAGATCTACCGATTAACTAAATGTGAACCTCAGGATCAAGTATTGATCTCCATCTTATGCAGATCTACCGATTAACTAAATGTAAACCTCAGGATCAAGCATTGATCTCCATCTTATGCAGATCTACCGATTAACTAAATGTGAACCTCAGGATCAAGCATTGATCTCCATCTTATGCAGATCTACCGATTAACCAAATGACTCTGTGATATCTGGTGGTCATACCCTGCAGAGATGTCTTTTATCGACGGATCAAGCATATATCCTCAAATTTAAAAGTATTCACATTTGATATTAAGCTTAAGACTTCAAAATTAACATTATCCAGACACAAATAGATTGACCTCTTGTTATTTTTGGTGGAAAACCTTCCTAAAAGATACGTCATTGTACACCTTTTATATAAAATAGAATATTAAGTATTCAACAAAAATATTAATTAGTTTCTCTGTTAAAAAATCTAATTAACAGAAAGGAATTAAGTTTGGAAACAAACTCTGATTTGTTAATACATTTATCTTTGCAACCTCATCTTTTATTAATTAATAATTATGTTAAATCAAAGAATTCAAAGTTTGAAATATCAAAGGTTTGAACCATCAGGTTGCANAAAAGATGATTTATTCTTTTTTTTTTTTTTTTTTTTCAAGAAAAAAAATACCTCTGGGTCTAGAGCAGTAAACAGTAGTTGCAGGAGATCTATAACGCACGACACAAAACAGCTCTGAGACAAATCCTAAATTTCAAAATGGAAATTAGAAAATTATTCAAAAATTATTAGTATTATTTTCTTGAAAAATCGTTTCACCCTTTTTGAAAATAATTTTTACTCCGAAGAAGTTAGAAAAAAAAATTCTTAGGGTTCTTTCGCTGAAATAGGAATTGAATTGATTTTTAGAGGAAAATAAAGAACATTTTGGGATTAAAGTATAAAAAAAGCAAAAAACATTTGATGTCCAATTTTTCATTTTTACTCCTAAATCTTCAAAAATCTTCGAAGATTGTTTAGCATACTTAATGCAGTAAACTTAAAATACACTTTTTTGAAATGATTTTTATATGCAATTCTCGTGTGTATTTTCAAGATTGAAAGGCGGAAATTAAAGGAAAGGATTTTTACCTGAAAAATAACATCTGAGCAGAATAGTCTGGACTCTAACTCACTTCGATATTTGAAATTAATCTGAAAAGAAAAACTCCATCAAAAAACTTCAATTCGTCTTTTGACAGTACAAAAATTGTTTATCTAAAAGTCTGGTTCACTGAGTGTACCGGCGGTCATATTTTCGGGAAAAAAAAACTAAATATTTTTGAGTTTAAGTAGTGTTTTTTGTTGTAAAATTTTCAATCCTTTTCTAAAACTTCGACTTATTTGTTAAATCTTCAACATATTTGTTAAATTTGTAGCCAATGTCAAATGTTTACCCTATTAAGATGACACAGTCCACTGGCGTATACTTCAGGTTTACGGCTTTTTACAAAAACATTTGAATGAAATATGCACTGAAAGTGTCCTTTAGGCAAAGTTTAAAAGCAAATTAGAAATCCCCCAATAAGGAATACATCGGAAGAATTTATTTAATGTCGTCTTGACAATTTTTCAATGAGTTTTATACTATATTACGTAAACTTCAGTGTTTGCGAAAATAAATAAATAGCCATGAATATGCAGAACAGTTTTAAAGAGCTCCATATAATCATTTAATTAAAAAACTAAATATTAGAAAGTGAAGAATACGACATTTGATGAATTCTTACGATTTATTCGTTATTAAGGGTTTCACTGTATAAACCAATTTTATTGAAAGATTTACCTGTGCTCTTCTCAAAACTCCAAATCCCAGAACTCCAAATCGGTTGGAACTTAAACTTTGTTTTGTACCACAATCCTAAATGATAATTGGTCAATTATGAAACCAACCTATTTCATGATTTGGTTTTCTTTTAATATTAATTTTAAATTTTTCTATAAAATGATGTTCCAGGGCCCAAAAGGTTATCTAGCGCAAATATGTGAAGTACACCTGCAGTATGGAAACAGTACAACAAAATGGCCGTTTTACACTTTTTTCTAGTTAATTCCTCTCTAATATATATTCTATTCTCTTTGGGCCAAACCCTGTCTCAAATGATAAACATTACTGTCAATTGATATTTTCATTTTTACACTAAAGGTCAAAAAAATGTATTTTAAAAAGGCCGGTCAATGATACCTTGCTAGAGAAAAGGTAATATTTTGGATTGACACACAATTAGACATTATTTAGACTTACATCATACTTCACTTTTAAATTTATAAATTCTACCGTTAATATTCCAGCAAATGCAAATATATTTAATCCCTAAAAACTTGTTCACTTTGTTTTGCTCCATTGCAAGATTAATTGGAGAAACTAAAAGTTTTGATATTTTCCTCTGAACTTACAAATCTGGTTAAAAAGAGCAAAAAATTGGTTTTCAGAACTTAAAAATGAAGAAATAACTTAAAATGTTTTAACTTGAATGATTTGTGATGTTTCTCCAAAACATAATATTGCAGCCATACGACAAAATATTCTAAACACATCCAGGAATACATTTTTGTAAAGTTATAAAGATATTTTCTTACTCTGTACTTCTATATATACTTTGCTTGTCTGGTGGATGTTTGTACGTCTGTCTGGGTGTTTGTATCCAATAAACGTCAAAACGGCTGAACCGATTGGGCCAACATTTTTTCTGGGACCTACAGTGATCCCAATCTTATCGAATTTAAAAAAAATGTTGTCTCTAACGAAATTCGATGTTTGAAAATTTTAAAATCCACGAAATTTTTTGTTTGTTGTTTCTGTTTTGAACTTTATATATAACTAGGCTTTTAGTGTGCTTCTCGCCCATCTTCTATTTCAACTTTTTACTGTGGCTTTTTCTGTGAGCATCTTCTCTTTATACAAAAAAAAAAGAAAATGGGGATTTCAAAATATTTTTGATCATTCATAAACTTTCCATTGGGTCACGTAAGGTCCCACACAAAATTTGGGTCCGATTAGTTCAGCAGTTTTGACTTTTATTGCATACAAACAAACAAATAAAACATCCAAACACCCAGATAGAAAGACAGCCTATTTGTTTGAATTGCGAATGTATCAAAAGATTTGTTTGTAGCTATAGTATTTGTTTAGGAGCATCAACTATAATCTTTAAATATTTGGTTTGGCTGTGTGTTAATTTTTTGCTTTTTTATCCAACATACAGGGTTAACCCACAAAGAATAAGACTCTAAAGACGACCTAAAACTCTAAAAATATGACAAATTGAAACTTAATTTTTGGAATATGCATTCAATTTAGTATTTTAATGGTTACTTAATGATTAAGCACATAAATAAACCAGGTTTGGCCTACTACAAGGAACCCTGAATGGAAGAAAATGAACTAAACAAATTTTGTACAATCGTCTCAGAAGTCTCATCCTTCAGAGAAAATTGTACGGCATTTTTTAGTCCGTTTTCTTGCAGTCAGGGATACAGAAACTAAATGAGTGTCCCCCAATCCTGGAACTGATGCAGGGGTCCAGTGATGCAACCAGGGATAGGTACTGCAGAACACAGATTAAAAAATCATCAAGATCACACAGTGTTTTATTCTTGTGTTTTTTGTTCTCGGTTTGGGATTACAAGAAAAACGACATTCAAGTTCAAGTTTTGTTAGTCACGGTGTTCAATGTTATCTTTTTTATAATCCCAAACCTACGCACGGACAGGAAAAAACTAAAGTAAGAGTATATGATTTTGCACGTTTGTCNCAGCAGTTTCTGTAGTTTTAATGTCTCTGGAAAAAAGAGTTATTTAAAATACTCTTTACAGAAATTTTGAATAGAGAAAAAAATAAAAAGGATTCTTTTCATGGTTCATCCTATTCTTCTATTATTTTTCATGGACAATCCTTCGTTGTTTACGTTAAAGAAGAAAGACATGACATTTTTGTTGTATCTGTGGCACAGTGGCACATTGCACAAGCAGAAAATTGTCACAAAGAGTTGATTTTTTGCCACAAAGTTAAATTTTCTAATCATCATATCTTTGCAACCCGATGTTGTAGACCATTGAGATTTCTGTAAGATCGAATGGTATAAGTTTGAAATATCAAAGCCTTACACCATAACATTGCGAAGATATAGATATCAGAAATTTGAGTTGGGGGCAAATACTCAATTTCAACAAAAATTGAAGCAATGAAATAACATGGAATAAATGCAAGGGAAGCAAGGAGAAACCAAAACAAATTCATGTAAAGTAGTTTTTTTTTCCTTATTTAAATCTATTCTAAGTTTAAAAGGGATTCCAATGCAGATATTTTTGTGCGGGAAAACTATTTAGATTTGCATATCTACCATTCTTACTTTTCTTCTTTACTTTTTATTATTCAAAGGGACTGTCAACATCAAGAAGGTTGTAAAATAAGGTTGGTTACTAGCTCTCAACATCAAGGAGGTTGTAAAATAAGGTTGGTTACTAGCTCTCAACATAAAGGAGGTTGTGAAATAAGGTTGGTTACTAGCTCTCAACATCAAGGAGGTTGTAAAATAAGGTTGGTTACTAGCTCTTAACATAAAGGTGGTTGTTTTACTAGCTCTCAACTTCAAGGAGGTTGTAAAATAAGGTTGGTTACTAGCTCTCAACATCAAGGAGGTTGTAAAATAAGGTTGGTTACTAGCTCTCGACATCAAAAAGGTTATAAAATAAGGTTGGTTACTAGCTCTCAACATCAAGGAGGTTGTAGAATAAGGTTGGTTACTAGCTCTCGACATCAAGAAGGTTGTAAAATAAGGTTGGTTACTAGCTCTCAACATCAAGGAGGTTGTAAAATAAGGTTGGTTACTAGCTCTCAACTTCAAGGAGGTTGTAAAATAAGGTTAGTTTCTAGCTCTCAACATCAAGGAGGTTGTAAAATAAGGTTGGTTACTTGCTCTCAACATCAAGGAGGTTGTAAAATAAGGTTGGTTACTAGCTCTCAACTTCAAGGAGGTTGTAAAATAAGGTTGGTTACTATCTCTCAACATCAAGGAGGTTGTAAAATAAGGTTGGTTACTAGCTCTAAACATCAAGGAGGTTGTAAAATAAGGTTGGTTACTAGCTCTCAACTTCAAGGAGGTTGTGAAATAAGGTTGGTTACTAGCTCTCAACATCAAGGAGGTTGTAAAATAAGGTTGGTTACTAGCGCTCGATGCGCTCCAATGTAATGATAATTTCGTCTCCTAAGATATATCAATAAAAAAAATAATATAACGTCACTGATTATAAAGGCTAGAGTTAGGTAATAATATAGGTTTCATTAATCTATCTTAGGCGACGACATTTTCCTTACATTGGAGGTTCAAGGTTCAAACTCTATAGTCATGAATATACTGAAATATTTTCTGATAAATCTTTCTAAATACTAATTTTAGTTAGGATTAATTCTAAATCTGTCTCAAACAACCAAATTAATTGATATTAACTAATTCTCTTTGATAGCTTGATTGTGTTTAAAGATTTTGTTTTAGCATACAATTTAATAAAAAAATATGATTAGGCCGGACAGGGTTTTATATGCTTTTAACGGTTTTGATAAATGCCATGATTCTGTAGATGGACTTTGATACAGCTATAATCCTTTATGTATACAATGTTGCATAGCTAAGTACTGGTAAAATTTGAGTAAAATTAGGAAAGATAAAATTCAACGTTTCTAAAATTCGCATGTTTAAATTCTCTTTTTAATTTCTTTAGATGTAATATCTTATTTCATTAGATGATTTGAAAAAATAATAGTTTTGAATAAGTCTCAACAGTTTCAAAATAAAATATAAAAATAAAATGATTTCTCGTCAAAATTTTGCTGTCAAATCCAATAAAGGAAGGATAAAATGTAATAATGGTTCAACATTTAATCTGAGTTTCCTGACAATATCAACTTCCCTCTCCAGCCTAGAAATACAAGGAGATCTTACTATATAAAAAAAACTAAAATTTCCCAATTCTGGGACTTCCGAAATGTGGTCTAAAAGTTTTTATTTTTGAGATCTATGATTTAAAAGAGCTGAACACTTTGCACAAACAAAAAGTTGAAAAGTTTACTGACAAAAATGTACAGTCATTTTAGCTTAAGCTTAAGCTTAAAGGGACAGTAAAGGAAAAATGAAAGGGGGTATAGGCTGAAAGCTAATCACTTTAGCTCTTGATCGCGACCCATGAAAGTTTTATCTGATGTTCCTGTCTCGAGAAACTGATATAAAACTGTGTTAAAATTATACGAAAATTCATATATGTAAAATTTTGAAAATCTGAAACTTAAATCACGTGTCCAGAACTATCACCAATGGCAGAGCAGTTTCCATCAAAATTCGATCGTCATTAAATTTTTGAAAATTTTGAAAATCCACGAAATTTTTTGTGAAAATCCGCGAATTATTTTTGTTTTGTTTTACGATGTACACAAAGAGAACATGTTCACAATTAATTTAGAAGATGGGCGCGAAGCGGCCTATAAGGCTAGTGTAATATAAACTATCTCCTCCCAACACACGTAATCTAAACCATCTCGTCCCAACCTGTACAATATACATGTAATCTAAACCATCTCCTCCCTACCTGTACAATATACATGTAATCTAAACCATCTCCTCCCAACCAGTACAATATACATGTAATCTAAACCATCTCCTCCCTGTTGTAAATGCTCTACTCCAACAAATACTTTTAGATCAGAATCAATCCAGGTAAAACTCAATCTCGAACTCTAGGTTCTCTAATAATACCTTGGTCAGTATCAATCCAAATACGACTCAGTCTGTATTCTCAGGTATCTGTCTTACAAGATACAACTCATCTAGAACTCAAGGTTCTTCAGTAATACCATAGTTAATATCAATCCGGATACAACTCAGTCTGTATTCTCAGGTATCTGTCTTACAAGATACAACTCATCTAGAACTCAAGGTTCCTCAGTAATACCATAGTTAATATCAATCCGGATATGACTGAGTCTGTATTCTCAGGTATCTGTCTTTCAAGATACAACTTGTGCTGACTATCAGATATAATCAGTCTATATCTATCCAGATACTACGCTGTTGTATTCTTTATGTATCTATCTTTCAAGATGCAACTTGTGCTGACTATCAGCTAAACTCAGTCTATATCAATCCAGATACTACGCTGTTGTATTCTTTATGTATCTATCTTTCAAGATACAACTTGTGCTGACTATCAGCTAAACTCAATCTATATCAATCCAGATACTACGCTGTTGTGTTCTTTATGTATCTATCTTTCAAGATACAACTTGTGCTGACTATCAGATATAATCAGTCTATATCAATGCAGATACTACGCTGTTGTATTCTTTATGTATCTATCTTTCAAGATACAACTTGTGCTGACTATCAGCTAAACTCAGTCTATATCAATCCAGATACTACGCTGTTGTGTTCTTTATGTATCTATCTTTCAAGATACAACTTGTGCTGACTATCAGATATACTCAATTTATATCAATCCAGATATGATACTGTTTTATTCTCAGGTATCTGTCTTACAATTCACTGTAATTCCCAATTTATATATCTTTCAATATTGATAATACTATATAATCAAGCAGAGTTTTCTTCGAACTAACGTATATTTTGAGTTCTATTTTACAGGTTATATTTATTAATGTAATTGAAAGTTTTGCGTATTTATTTTAAAGCGTAGTTAGATTTGATCACAAATAAATGTTTGAAGTATTTATTTACAAGCGTAGTATAGGGTACAATGTACAATGTAATATATCTAGGTGTATCTAGGTTTATAAATATAGGGTTTGCTACAATATTTATTACACTCCCAGCATATATAACTGTAGAATGTACGTTAACTAAACCCCTTGAAACTATAAAACACTTGTTTTTATCTTATAGTCTTTAACCCTATCCCCGCTGGGGTACTTGAAAACCAGGATACGCTGGGGGGGGGGTCAATTTGACCCCCCCCCCTCTAAATCCCATATTTTATGTCCAAATATGACAAATGATACATCATTAGAAAGCTCTTGTGCTCTACTTTTAGAATCTGCAAAAAAAATTTGCAAATTGCGAAAATTATATTTTTTATCGCAAAATCCAGTTTTATAGTAAAAATGTTTGCAAAAAAAAATTTGTCTAAAAAATGACAAATTATACATTTTTGAAAAGCCCTTGACCATGCCATTTCAAATATGCAAAAATTTTTGCAAAAACTAAAAATGTGCAAATTTCCTTTGACAGGTTGTTTGCAAAAAATTTGCAATTTTTTTTTCGCAAAACTTGTGCAATCCGTTTCCTTATGTCATAGGCTTTCCAAAAAGCTAAATTTTATCAGAATCTGACAAGTGAAAGTGGGTCAAAACAAAGATTCAGTTTGTTACAGGCAAAAGCAGTCATTCAGGCAGTGTGCCTGAGGACTCAGGCAGTTAGTATTAAAGCCCGGTTTTAGGCCTAAAGGGAGGGCTTTGGGTATGTAAGAAAAGTCAGAAAATTTTAACAGCCTCAGACCAATACTTTTTGAGTTATGTAAAAAAAACTACAGGGGGGAGCTTATTTCCCCCCCCCCCCCCAGCGGGAATAGGGTTAAGAGGTAATTAGCAAAATCCTCACAGATTTTGCGGTGAGAGCTTCCAGCTTTTAAATCAGGGTGTGTAGTACTATTACACTACTCAGATCTAGCCTGCTTAAAAAAGGCTCATCAACTTCATTTCATTTTTTACTTGTTTCATATATGCACTCTGGATGCACTTAAAACGACGATTTTTTGTAGCTAGGTGTTGTTGGAGTCTTTTCCACGTTGAAATCTAGAAGCATCGAGAGCAGAGACACCAAGCAGCGAAATAAACGTCCTTTGAAGTATATTATATTTGTATATGAAACGAGTAAGAGATATTACAAAATATCAACTTTATACGAATGCGTTAAAAATTATCGATGATTGTAGGTTGCAATATCTGAATGATTTGTTTGGAATTATATTGATTTTTTACGATCCGAGTCGATATTGCAATTTTCTGAACTTGTGTTGACGCTAAGTTTATAGGTTTGAGTCGTTTTTAACAATTTATTCCTGATAGACGCAACAGACAGATGTAAGATTAGTAGCAATCACCATTAATTATTTTTCGACGAAAGTCTATACCCACTTTCATTTTTCGCGAACACTCCCTTTAACATTGTAGTGAAGAGAAATAGATCCACACTTTAAATGTTTTCCAGTCTAATAAGTCAAACTCACAAGAGCCATTATAGTAATTATAATTCTTTTATTTTCCATGCAAAGCAATTAAAAAATAATTATTTAACACACAATTGTATTATTAATTATTTACAGGGAAATTAGGGAAATTTATTTCACCATGGGTTACCAAGACCAATTTTTGCTTACAAAACATCAAAAGTTTTCCAGCAAAATTTGGAAATCTTTCGCAAAATTTTGCGAAAATATGTTTCGCAAATTTTTGTTTTCACAAAATTTCGCTTAGTTTTTGCTTCCTTTCGTAAATTTCACATTCACGAAAATATGCGAAAAAAATTGTGAAATTTTTTCGAGAAAGTTTTCTTTCGCTTGAAAGCCTATAGATGGCACTCATGGTTAAAAAACATTTTTATTTTACCGTAAATGTAGTATGTATACTACTTTTTAAGCTTGTAACATAGAAATGCGCAATGTGATTTTATTTAACAGTTAAATAAATTAACATTCCGCTATTGTGTGTATAATGGGTCGGTAATGTGAAAAGGCGGTAAACTAACCTATATCCTTTCATTGGAAGATTTTCTAGAACCATTATCTTGTTTTCAAAACCAGAATTCACATCATCATAACATACATCTGTAAAGTAAATGCAAATTTTTCTTTAAATAAAAATCTGAACTTGACCTTGAACTTGACCTTGAATTTGACCTTGTTCTTGTCCTTGACCATGTCTTTGACCTAATCCTTGACCTTTTCCCTGGCCTCATCCTTGACCTTGTCCTTGGCCTTGTCTTTGATCTTGTCCTTGACCTTGTCTTAGACCTTTTCCTTGGCCTTGACCTTGTTCTTGGCATTGCTCTTAACCAATTATTTTTGACCTTTTTTTGACCTTGTCTTTCGCCTTGTCTTTCACCTTTTATTTGACCTTGCCCTTGACTTTTTTCTTGACCTTTACCTTGACTATGACTTTGACCTTGACTTTGACCTTGACCTTGACCTTAACCTTTACTTTGACCAAGTTTTTGACCTTAACCTTGACCTTGTCCATGATCTTGAACTTAACCTTTACCTTCGCAAAGCTGTTTACCTTGACCTTGACCTTGATCTTGTCCTTGATCTTAACCTTAACCTTGACCTTGACCTTGATCTTGAACTTGACCTTGAACTTTACTTTTACCTTGACCTTAACCTTAACCTTGGCCAAGTTTTTACCTTGACCTTGACCAAGCTCTTCACCTTGTCTTTCTATTCTTCCTTCATCTTGACTTTGACCTTGACCTTGACAAAGTTCTCGACCTTGTCCTTGAGTTGACCTCTATTGACCTAGTCCTTGTCCTTGAATTTAACCTTGACCTTGACAAAATTCTTGAATTTGTCCTTGTGTTGACCTCAATTAACCTTTCCTTGTCCTTGCCTTTAACCTTGACCTAAACGAAGTTTTTGACCATGTCTTTGAGTTGATCTCTACTGACCTTGTTCCTCTGAATCTTCCAGAAATCTCGGTATGGATGGATCTGAGATTAAGAAGTGTTCTGGAGTACAAAGAAAGGAACTGAAGGGTCGAAATGTTTGTTTATATTCTAATCATGTCTTGGCTTCAATAAGTTTACAGTTTAATTGGCCAACTTGTATCATTCCTTTCAAAACACGAAAAGTTTGAAAACTAAACAGTTTCAGATTTTATAATGTTTAAACTTTACAGCTAGTTAAAAAATTATTTTAATGTGTTATAACTCTTTGAATGAAAACAACATTCCTTCTTCGTTGCTTTTTGCTGAGAACATACTCCCTGAAACATTAAATTTTATTTTATTTTATTTTAGTCAAAAACTTATATATCCGCACTNCTATTTTTCTTATAATAAATTTTCCCTTGTGGACAAGATCTAGAAATACAAGAGGAGGTTTTCAGAAAAAAGATGTTCCTCTCAAATTTAAAAACACAAAGGTTTTCTTCCAAAAAGCTTTGAAAATTCTTTAAAAATGTCACCAATTTAATTTAATGTTATTTCAATCGCAGAACTGAATTTCAATTCCTGATTTCCAATAAAATTTTGTTCAGGGGAATTTAGATACATTACATTTTTTGCTAAAATTTACAAATTAAGCTTCTAACAATTTCAGAAAGAACCAAAACGCAGTAAAATATCTCACAAGTTTTTACCAAAATTTAAAATTAAAAAGTTGACCTGAGTTTTGTTATGATGATATTGTACACTTTGGCCTCCATTTCTTCCTCTCTATGAACCCTCACTAGCAGTTTATAATTTTAAAAAAGAAAAAATGCAAACAGGGCCCAATTAGAGAAATATTATTAAGACATTTTATTAGAAATTCCAGTTTTTAATAAATAACCATTAAAAAAATTTTAAATTAACTAAATGAATTAATAACGAAAATTTTTAAAAACGAAAAGACGCTTTTCAAATTCAATTACAATTTTCGGTAAATTTTATTGTTTCAAGTATGATAGACTCGAGCATGTAATTTTTTTAATATCGACCTCTCTATTTCATGAAAATTAAACCCAAACCCGTTAATACTGAAGGCGAGTTCAGTATAGGAAAAGGCAGTTAATGAATATTTGGAATTTTAACGCCGTTGAAAACTGGCAACTTCTATTATGATGCAACATCACAAATTAAGTTAAACAAACTGAAAGTTCAGTTCTACTACTTGATAAACCTGTCCATTAAATTATTTTTCCTAACCAATATAGAACATAGTGAAAATAGTCCGTTCCAGTTACCATGAACTCAGCGTTACGTTAGAGTTCATGTTGTCATAAATTGTACACACACTGTTTAATCGAGAAGAATGTCTTTGACAACTATTTTCTTATCGTAAAACTTTCCTTGAATATCAAGTTTCTTCTTATGTCCATCTTCCCTTTTTATCCAAATCTAAAAAAGATAAAAATCCATAAATATCTTTTCTATATTTTGAATTTAGACTGGAGTAGAGAAAATAAAAAATGTGGAGTAGAGAAAATTAAAAATGTGGAGTAGAGAAAATTATAAATGTGGAGTTGAGAAAACTATGAATGTGGAGTAGAGAAATTTAAAAATGTGGAGTAGAGAAAATTAAAAATGTGGAGTAGAGAAAATTAAAAATGTTAAGTTTAGAAAATTAAAAATCTGGGGTAGAGAAAATGAAAAATGAGGAATAGAGAAAATTAAGAATGTGTAGTAGAGAAAAATAAGAATGTGGAGTAGAGAAAACTATAAATTTGGAGTAGAGAACATTAAAAATGTGGAGTAGAGAACATTATAAATGTGGAGTAGAGAAATTTATAAATGTAGAGTAGAAAAAATTATAAATGCAGAGTAGAGAAAATTGAAAATGTGGAGTAGAGAAAATTATAAATGTGGAGTATAGAAAATTATAAATGTGGAGTAGAGCAATTAGAATTGTGGAGTAGAGAAAATTAAAATGTTAAGTAGAGAAAATGAAGAAATGTTAATTATATCAAAATTTAAATTTATAAAATTCATTTTTATTAAATTTTGATCAGAATTGCAGTTTTAGTAATACCATTTAGCCATATTTTTGCTTAGTTTTTGTTAGAAGTTGTAAGGAATCATTTTTACAACAAAGTTTATTTACGAAATAGTTTTAGTTTTTGTATTAATAGATTTTGAGTAGAGATACATAAAAAGGAACTCTCCGCTAATTATAATTTTCTAAGCCCTTTATCTTTGCAATCTGATGGGTAAACCTTTTAATTTTAATCTAAATTTAAAATATCAAAATCATTAAATGAATCGATTATTTAAAATATCAAAGAATTTAAAAAAAAGGTTTTAAAAATATAAAATAGAAAATTAGCCTTGAAGGTGAGCAATCAGTTCCTTTATACTTTTTAGAATACTAAGCCATTTATATTATGTTTATTTAGTTCATAGAAATAATTTAAATACAGATATTAAATGTAAATCAAAAGATAAAGAAAAAAACAAATTTTTGTTTTTTTTGGAAAGTAACATTTCTATTGACACTCATATTATTAACATATAAACTTTCTAAATCTTTAAAATTTGTTTCCATATTTAAAAAAAATATATAGTAAATTCTCCTAAAGTTTATGAATTTTATCATATTTCATTCAGAGAAAAATTTCATAATTTCAGGAGTTTGTGTTTCAGGAGTTTGTACTTTCAGGAGTTTGTCTCGTCAGTAGTTTGTCTTTCCGGAGTTTGTCTTTCCGGAGTATGTCTTTCCGGAGTTTGTCTTTCCGGAGTTTGTCCTGGCACCCTTATAAAAAGAACTTACAATTAACACTATCTCGAGGGCTAATGCAGATGAAGTACCAGTATGGGTTAATGCAAGGTATAGTGCCAACACTTTTATGCATGCAATATTAGGCAGCCAGCTAGATCCTGCCATACATATTTAATACTTTTCTCTATAGATATATTGTACAGTGTTGCATAGACTTGATAGTAGAGAGGCTTTGTACAAGTTTAAAACATCGTTACAAGGCAAATAGAAAATGCAAACAATTAATGAAAAAGCACAATTTTTTCCAAATTTACAATTTTTTCCAAATCATAAAAATCTTACAAATTCCAAAATTAGCTGAACAAATTCAAAAGTTTAACTTTCACAAATTAAAATTAATAGCTAGTTGGGAGCCCCAAACCCCCCCCCCCCCCCCTCGGCCCCCCACACTTTTTTTCCCAATGCTAAAGCTCTTTTTTCTTTGTGTAAATATATCAGGTTTCAGAATGCCAACAAATACCTCATTTTCATCTTTATAAGCTCAGAAAATATGAAGGGGGGAGGGGGGGTCAAGGCCCAAAATATCTAGATGTAGGAAACGGTCAAATTTTGTCGAATTGATATAATGAATAATACATGGGCTTCTAAACTCCAAGGAATAAATGGAAGAAGAAGAAGAATTTCAGATTTATATAATCTTTCAGAGAATCTATTACAGCAGTGACTTGCACAGAGTGCATTTTTACCCCCTCTTAAACTGTAGGGGGTGTGGAGGGGGGGGGGTATTTTCAGAACTTGCTAACAGAACTACCAAAAATATAATTAAGTAAAACTAAAGATGTTATCATGGGTCAAAAATAGTTTTTAACATTTCAAGTTTCTATATGATTATATATTAATAAATAATTAATGCTCAATTTTTATTGATTTTCACCATAAGAAAAATAAGGTTGCTTTCCAATTAAACATTTTCTTTAAACATTTTTTCAGACATTTTTTATTTTTGACATTTCAACAGAAGTTTTAGAAACCTAGATAACTTTCTGAACATGTAAGCATTGAAGACTACAGGTTGTTTCGAACATTGATAAACACAGTTTTCTTGATAACACAAGCAAATTTGAAATCTAAAACTTTGGAAGATTGTGGTCTAAGTAAACACATTACAATACTACAGAGTTTTTCTTCAGAAAAACTTGACCTATTTATATTATCTAAACGTTAATCTACAAGTGAGAATTATGTGTAATAAGAGAGTTTGAAATGCAAGGGTTCTTTCAATGAAATAATATTAAAAAATTCTGAAATAATAAAAACATCACTACAGTGAGGATTTACATCTGTATCTACAATATAATCCAAACAATTTCCTTAAAGTAGCTTGATGAAATAATCCTTCGGGGAATTAAAGAAAAATATAAAAGTAACAAATTAGAAAAATTTAATTAAAACACAAAAGAAAATACAAAACAGAATAATTTAATATTTTTAATAAATTCTTTTTCAAATTTCTTTATTTTTATTTTTTATCTCACCTCCACGTCATGTTGTTCTCCGTTTTCTAAATCCTCCTTCTTAGAGCTCACAAACTTAATAACCCTGTAATTAAAAAACAAACTTAATATCCCTGTAATTAAAAACAAACTTAATAACCCTGTAATTAAAAACAAACTTAATAACCCTGTAATTCAAAATCAAACTTAATAACCCTGTAATTAAAAAACAAACTTAATAACCCTGTAATTAAAAAACAAACTTAATAACCCTGTAATTAAAAACAAACTTAATAACCCTGTAATTAAAAACAAACTTAATAACCCTGTGATTAAAAAAAAAAACTTAATAACCCTGTGATTAAAAAATAAACTTAATAACCCTGTAAATAAAAAACAAACTTAGTAACCCTGTAAATAAAAAACAAACTTAATAACCCTGTAATTAAAAAAACAAACTCAATAACCTTGTAATTAAAAAACAAACTTAATAACCCTGTAATTAAAAAAAAACTTAATAACCCTGTAATTAAAAAACAAACTTAATAACCCTGTAATTAAAAAAACAAACTCAATAACCCTGGAATTAAAAAACAAACTTAGTAACCCTGTAATTAAAAACAAACTTAATAATTCTGTAATTAAAAAACAAACTTAATATCCCTGTAATTAAAAACAAACCTAATAACCCTGTAATTAAAAACAACCTTAATAACCCTGTAATTAAAAAGAAACTTAATTGCCCTGTAATTCAAAATTAAACTTAATAACCCTGTAATTAAAAAACAAACTTAATAACCCTGTAATTAAAAACAAACTTAATAACCCTGTATTTAAAAACAAACTTAATAACCCCTGTAATTAAAAAAAACAAACTTAATGACCCTGTAATTAAATAAACAATTTTAATAACCCTGTACTTAAAAAACAAACTGAATAACCCTGTAACTAAAAAGCAAACATAATAACCCTGTAATTAAAAAACAAACTTAATAACTCTGTAATTAAAAAACAAACTTAATAACTCTGTAATTAAAAAAAAGCAAACTTAATAACCCTGTAATTAAAAAAAAAAACAATTTTAATAACTCTGTACTTAAAAAACAAACTGAATAACTCTGTAACTAAAAAGCAAACTTAATAACCCTGTAATTAAAAAGCAACCTTAATAACCCTATAATTAAAAAACAAACTTAATAATTCTGTAATTAAAAAACAAACTTATAATAACCCTGTTAATTAAAAAACAAACTTAATAACCCTGTAATCAAAAAACAAACTTAATAACCCTGTTATTAAAAAACAAAATTATTAACCCTGTAAAAATTAAAATTCAAAGGTTCTACAAAGTTTTTCGTTACCTCTGTGTAATCCCCCCTTAAAGTAAAGATTATCAAAATAAAATTTACTATATAATACAGCTCTTCGTCATATATTTATATATTCGTATATTTGTATATATGTTAGCTATTGCTGGCCAAACAACTGGACCGAATTGCCTCACATTATTTTAGGAAACCCATGCTTACCCTGCAGAACAAATTCGATTTTTTCCTATAGTCGAATAGTATTTTTTCTCATTGAGTTTCACATATTTAACAAATTAGTTATTACCCTTTTCCAACGACATAATTGTCACTCGATATAGTTAAGGAAAAATATATTCTTTTTAAAGTTTATTTAACCTGAGATCTTTCTCCTTGAAATGGTTTGATAGCATTCTTCTACTGAGAACCTGAAATTTAATATTTATTAAAAGTATAAATGAATGATAGGTACGGGGACTAAGTTCAAAGCTTACTTTTTTCTAAAATTTGTTTGAACTTTTCATTAACAATGGGGAAAATTTTTTCTTTTAAAAATCCTTCACCTCAGGAAAGAAAAACGAGAAAACAAGACAACATACAGTTGGTAACAAACTGTGGAATTTAAAGACGACATTTAATCTATCAGTTGTGTATTTGATGTTTTTTAAAAGTAGGTTAAAAATCAACTTAATAAGTTAACTCTCTGTGTATACACCGAACAAAAACTGTGTGTTTCATGCTTATTTAACTAAATTTTAAATCATAACTCGTGAAATGCGTTTTTTTGTTGTTGTTGTTAAGATTACTATAAAAAATTAATACTAAAATCAGAGTTTCGTAAAATTATTTCACCTTTTCCTGACGAATATTATTATTTATTGTCAGTGAAAAAATTTTATTCAAATTATTACACATTTTAAAACAGAAAAATTTCCGCCATTTTTTAGTTTATTGATTTATGAAGAAAAACTGGTTGCATGAATAGGAAAGCTAAATCTATTAATAAATCGAGAAGCGTCTGAAAACCACTATTTTTTATATTTTCTTAATTAGTTTCTGTAATTAGTGGGTATAATTTATCTTTAAACACAATTTTCGTAAAAAAAAATTAATGATCATCTATATAATAAAGCTCTTTGCTCATATATGCATATTTGTTTAAATGTATAGAAGATAGAATTTAGAAGAGATAAGAGTTATGTAATTTTTGAGTTCTAGGCAATAGCTATGTAATTTTCGAATTCTAGGCAAGAGCAATTTCAAATTATAATTCTAGGTAATAGCAATGTAATTTTTGAATTCTAGGGAAGAGCAATTTGATTTTCGAATTGTAGGCAACAGCAATGTAATTTTTTAATTCTAGGCAATAGCAATGTAATTTTCGAATTCTAGGCAACAGCAATGTAATTTTTTAATTCTAGGTAATAGCAATGTAATTTTTGAATTCTGGCCAACAGCAATGTAATTTTCGAATTCTAGGCAACAGCAATGTGATTTTTGAATTCTAGGGAACAGCAATGCAATTTTCGAATTCTAACTACCAGCAATGTAATTTTTTAATTCTAGGCAACAGCAATGTGATTTTTGAATTCTAGGGAACAGCAATGCAATTTTCGAATTCTAGCTACCAGCAATTAAATTTTTGAATTCTAGGCAACAGCAATGTAATTTTCCAATTCTAGGCAACAGTAATATAATTTTCAAATTCTAGGCAACAGTAATGTAATTTTTGAATCCACTATTGAATTATAGGCGACAGCAATGTTATTTTTCAATTCTAGGCAACAGCAATGTAATTTTTGAATTCTAGGCAACAGCAATGTAATTTTTGAATTATAGGCAACAGCTATTGATTTTCAAATTTTAGGCCACTTGACCACTTGACAACTTAAAATGCACTAGTCTTTAAATTTTGACTGAACAAATTCTGATAAACAATTTTAAAGAATGATTCTTCAAAATTAAGTTTAGTTCCGGTTTCACATTTAGTTAAATTAAAATTTAAAATTTCTTAGAGTGGAGTTTAATCCTGTGAAGCTTGTTTGTCAATTGTTCAATTTTTCAGGGAAAAAACATAATTGAAAGATAATAAAAGGTCCCAATCGGTATTTTAAATAAGCTACCTTTACAAAAAGTTGTCAATAATTAAAGATCATAAAAATGAAGATGTTTCCCAGGCCAAAAAACCTATATATATACTATGCTTGTTTGGCTGTTTGTTGACGTGTTTGTATTGTATCCAATAAACATCAAAACGGCTTAACCGATATCGGGCTCAAATTTTGTCCGGGACCTCATATGACCTCAGGGAAGGTTTATAAATGATCTAAATTTCATAACTTTGCCTCCATCAAAATTAATTTTAATTAAATTTTGGAAATCCAACAAAAAAATTATAAAATTCCCGATTTTTTCTTCTGTTTCTATTATGTATAGAAAAAGAAAATGTTCACGATTGAAATAGAAGATGAGCGTGAAGCGCCCTGTAAGCCAAGTACTTTAGAAATGTTTAGTAAAATATCTAAAGGCTGCATCATTTATCCACTGATTGATGATCTATCTATAGGAAGAATTAAAGTTGGAGTAGTCGGCCAAAATTTATGATAAAGGAAATCCTTCCTTTCCTATCAAAACTCCCTTTATTTATTTAAACTTGGACAGTAAAGTGGTTTAAACTTAGAACCACTTTATTGCCCCGGCTGACCACTTTACTTTTCCAGCTGACTAGTTTATTGTCCCTAATGACCACTTTTTTGTCCCGGCTAACTACTAATTATTGTCCCGGCGCGGCTGACCACTTTTTGTTCTTCTGTTCAGGTTTTATTTTAAACGTAATTATATTGTGATTTGATTAATACTGTTTTTTGTTCTTCAATCAGATGCATAAAAAACTGATTTGCCAGAAAAATCATTGATTTTATGTTTTCTTTCCGATATTGAAGTTATTTCCTAAACCCACAAACCATCCCTGAAACCACAAACCATCCCTGAAACCACAAACCATCCCTGAAACCACAAACCATCCCTGAAACCACAAACCATCCCTGAAACCACAAACCATCCCTGAAACCACAAACCATCCCTGAAACCACAAACCATCCCTAAACCCACAAACCATCCCTGAAACGCAGACCATCTATTTAAAACAGGAAATTCCCATTTAGATCTTAATCCTAATCCAAATGACACACTTAAACTAAATTTAACTTAAACATCCAGTGAAGCTTGGAATCAAACGGAGAAAATAAAATAAAAACTTGAAGAGCAATGAAAACGATATTTAAATGGGACGATTGCATTACTGAAAAAAATGTACGTCAGATTATTTTAAGAGAAACTAAATAAGTTTTTTAACAATATTTTCTTAAGTCACATTAAGTCGCAGATTTTTCATATTTTAAAGTAATATTTCTACAAGGTCTAATAGTCAAAGTTTAAAGTGTGCACCATCAGGTTGAAGTGACTTTTATAAGTTTAATTCCACAATTTTTTTTCTCCATGTTGGAAATTAAAAAAATCTAATTGTCACGGGGTTATAAGGCTTTGAAAATAAGATTTTGAGGCGAATAATACGTGTCTTTATTTTAAGATTACGGATGATATACTTTTTTCCTTAATATTTTACAATTCTAATGTTTAAACTTTCATCAAATAATTTTTGCCATTTTAGCTCTCAAATGACGTGTTTCACTTGAAAGTTAATGCTTAAAATCACTTTTAAAGCATTCATGCTTCATGAGTATCCTTTTATAGTTGTTGACGTAATATTTGTTCAAATATTAAACAATGAATTAAAATTTGTAATAAATATAGCAATTTTAGGAAAATAATTTTAATATTAAAAACAGTGTGACAATTGTGATTATAAAATAAACAAATAGTCTAATCAAATTCAAATTCTAGAATTATTAATATACTTTGTTCTTCGTATTAAAATGTTCTTATGAAAAAAATCTATTTTTAATTTTTTAATGTATTCTTTGTTCCCCCCCCCCCTCCCCAGTGAATTGTTAAATATTATAAATTTATGTATGTTAATGATTTTTTATGCTTCGAATGTTGTCTACAAAATTGTCCAGCTATTTTTTTGTAAAATAATCAAATCGTTCTAAAATATCTTTATATCTTCCGTTAATGCCATTAATAATATATGATATTGAGATCGTTACAACAAACGGGAACTTCAAAAAGTATTTAATAATACCGTTAACGAAATGAATATTCCGTTAACGAAGGCTTGAAAAAAAATGAGAACTTGGTCAGCCCTATTTCTAGAACCATTATAAAAAAAAGTTAAAATTATATATTCTGGGTGGAAAATATATTCTGCTTATATTTATGCACTGTAAGTAAGAATCTAATAATAAAACAATATTTTCTTTGTTTTAGAATTAAGTTGATCAACATTAAGCATGCATGCAAGTAATTAACAAGACATAAAAGAAATTACCAAAGCTACCAAAATAATTAGAAAGCTGCTGCAGCATTAATTAACCAGGAAACTTGGATTTTAAAATACTAGGAAACCTAGAAACTAGAAATTTAAAATACTAGGAAACCAAGTAACTTTGAATTTAAAATACGAGGAAACAAAGAAACTTAGAATTTAAATACTAAGAAACCAAGAAACTAGGAATTTAAAATACTAGAAAAAAAACTAGGGAATCAAGAAACTTGTATTTAGAAAGCTAGGAAACCAAGAAACATCGAATTTAAAATACAAAGAAACAAAGAAACTAGGAATTTAAAATACTAGGAAACCAAGAAACTTTGAATTTAGAAAACTAGGAAACCAAGAAACTTGTATTTTAAAATAATAGGAAACCAAGAAACTTGGAATTTTAAGTACTAAGAAACAAAGAAAGTTCTAATTTAAAATATTAGGAAACTAACAAAACTTGGAATTTTAGATTCTAGGAAAACAAGAATTTTGGAATTTGTATAATACTAGAAAACCAAGAAACTTGGCATTTAAAATACTAGGAAACTATGAAATTTAAGTTTAGAAAATTAGGTAACCAAGAAACCAAGAATTTGGAATACAGAATACTTAGGATACTTGGTTTTAATACAATTTTAAAACAAGAAACTTGGAATTAATTAGGAAGCAAAAATACTTGGAATTTGGAAAAAAACTGGACATGATGCAAAAATGTATAATTTGTGATGGTTTGCACAACTTGTTTGAAAACATTTTCATTTTAGCTAGTTTTTGCAAATATAGTTGGAATATTGCAATTTTTCAAATATTTGTTCAGAAATTTCAACAGTAAAATATTTTCTTTTTCTTTGATTCCTTGCTACTAAATTTAGATCTAGCTTGGGAACCCAGTGTTGCCCACGTTACTCATAGTTACTCCTCACTGTTTACTCGTTTAAAATACGAGTTTAGCTTGTTTCCCTTTAAAAGTAGACCCACTGAACTTATAATCTCAAAACCATTCTAAGAACATTCCCTTGGTTCTCCCGAGTATCCCAACCAAAATTTGAGGCAAATTGGTCAAGAGGTTCCTGAGTTATGATCGGACATACAAACAAAGAAACGTAGATTAATAATATACTAATACTAGCTTCGGAACCTAGCGCAGAGCCAGGCCTCAGTTATTATTTCCGCCCTTTGTTGTTAATTACAAGTTTAGCTTTTTCCCGTTCAAAGTCGAACAACTACACGTAAAATCTCAAAACCAAGCTAAGAACATTCCCGTAGGTCTCCCGAGTTCCCCAATAAAAAACTGAGGCAAATCAGTCAATGGGTTCCTGAGTTGTGATTGGACAAACAAACAGAGATTACACCTGTTTCAATTAGATAAGATAATTGTCTATTTGTTTGGTAGTAAGGAATTCAAATTATTTCATAATGGGTGAAAGGGTGAAAGAGGGCGTTTCTTATTAAATCTCATTAAAAGGACTTTTTGACCTTTATGTGATCAACGGAATGGTAAAGATATTTTCGGTTTTTTTCTTTTAAATGTAAATGTTTTTATTACTGTTGTCTAAAATCCGTAAGTTACATTTTAGCAGACCATAATTTATCAATTTTTGTGAAGAAAAATATGGACATTTCCATAATTTTACTGTTACAAAGGGTACCGTTGTTCATCGGGCATATTCATATTATGTTCATATATGTTCATATTTAATTAAATTTTCAACTAAAAGTACGTGTACAGTTCTTTTAGATTTAATTTAATATAAAACAGATAAAAGCTAAAAATAGAAATAATTAAGAAAATTACTCGCCTTGTCAAAAACAGTTTCATCATTTAACTGTAAACAGTCTCTACTGGTCCTTTATAACAATATTTAAATTATTTTATTCAAAAATAAATGCAAAATGTTCATAAACAAAGAAACTGACAACTTCGCTCAAACTTAGATTACTCTAATTCTTATATCTTTACAACCTGGTTTAGTTGTAAAAAATATAAGGATGAGAAAATTTGTGTTGGGTGTGAGTGATCAGTTTCTTAATTAAAGAGAAATTATATAACTCAAAATTCAAAAGTTGCATGCAAAAACAAAGAGAACAGATTAATACAGAGTGGAATTAACTCGAAAAATTGTAAAAAAAATTTGTTGAGCTGTTACTATACTGTAGGTGTACTTCACACATTTGTGCCGTGTAACCTTTTTGGCCCTGGAACATTTCTGCGATTATTCACTTTAATACAAAGGACGATATTTACGTGTTGATGTTTAATAAAATAATGATTTTAATTAACCAATAAATAATACACACATTAAAAGTTATTTAACAACTTTGTAAAAATAAGAAATTTTAACGGATAATGGACTGTGTATGATTTGTGAACATTTACATGAATTGTACTGCACTTTGAATTCGTGTTCAGACTGAAAGGGACTGACAAACTACATACCGAGGGATTGTCTAATTTCCTTTCTATTCTAATCTTTGTTCTGTGTGCAAAAACTTTGCATTCAAAAACATTGATAAAAAAAGTATTTGTCACAATTAAAAAATTATAATTCTTTTATCTTTGCAACTTGCTGATGTATTTCATATTTATTTCAAACTTATAATATAGTTCATCTAACAGAATTCAAAGTTTGGCAATGGGTTGCAAAGATATCAGGTTATTTTTGGCGAAGACTCGGTGTCTTACAGTTTTGATCACGAAATATAGAAATTATTCGTAAATTGGAATTATTCTATGTTAAAAATATTTAAAAGTTGTTCCTGAGTGCAATTCTAAGACCTATACTCATGTTGTGTGTAAGATGATGAATACTGTCCTGAAATAGAAATTAATGATCATGATACAGGGTGAGCTCCTAGGATCATGATACAGGGTGAGCTCCTAGGATCATGATACAGGGTGAGCTCCTAGGATCACGATACAGGGTGAGCTCCTAGGATCATGAAATAGGGTGAGCTCCTAGGAACATGATACAGGGTGAGCTCCTAGGATCATGTTACAGGGTGAGCTCCTAGGATCATGATACAGGATGAGCTTCTAGGATCATGATACAGGGTGAGCTCCTAGGATCATGATACAGGGTGAGCTCCTAGGTTGGGGGAACCTAAATATAATATGAAAATTCTATTTTAAAAAATTGTTAGCATAAAAATTAAGTTATGTCGCCGATATCCTAAAATACATCCCTATGTTTTATTTTTATTTTTCGTTCTTTATTTTTCATGAACAATTATTTTTGTTTGATAATGATTTCAAAGTTATCAGGTTTTGCCGCTGGTTAACGGAATATTAAATACTTTAACCCTTTTCCTGGGGGGGGGGGGTAATTTGACCTCCATCATCTGTAGTTTTTTTACATAACTCAAAACGTATTGGTCTGAGACTGTTGAAATTTTCTGACTTTTCCTACATACCCAAAGCCCTCCCTTTAAGGTCTAAAACCTAGGTTTTAAACTAACTGCCTGAATCCTCAGGCACACTGCCTGACTGACTACTTTTTCGTGTAACAAACTAAATCATTGATTTGACCCACTTTCAGTTATCAGATTTTGATAATGTTTGCTTTGAGAAAGCTTATGATATAAGGAAACGGATTGCACAAATTTTGCAAAGAAATTTTGAAAATTGTTTGCATACAACTTGTCAAAAGAAATTTGTACATTTTAAGTTTTTCTTAATTACACATATGGCTATTCAAAAAATTATATTATTTTTTGGAATTTTTTTTGCATACAGTTTTAAAATATAACTGGATTTAGCAAAACAAACAATTTTTGCATTTTTGTGTGTATTAAGTTTGTTAGATCATTAATACTGTCCAAAGTAAACTTAAACTAAATAAATTTTAGATAAGTTTGACTGAATACCTGAATACTTTTTCTTCTTGTTGTTGAAGCTCCAAATGTTGGCGTACTTTGACCAACAGCTATAGAGTGCCGACGTCCAGGCAAAATACTGAATATATAATTCCAAATAGGTTTTCAAGTACAATAGATGGCAACACAGAATGCGTACACTTTCAGTACAGCTGTATTTACTTCATAAGTGTTAACTCAAATTCTGTGTCTAAAAAAAAGCTATCAATAAAAATGATTTAGTTTACATAGATATACAGAGAGTTGAGTTGTAAATATTTTTTTACGAAGAAGAAGACATTTAACTACGCTGAATCTTTGAAATCATATAAACTAATTAGAGGACATGTCGTCTTTCTTTTTACATTTGACACTTGTGACGTTGTTCGTATGGTTGGTCGAATTTTCTGTTGCCATCTATTGTACTTGACAATATATTTGTATAATTCTTAATTTTTATAAATATTACTGAAATCCCCCATTGGCTTACAGCAATTATTCGATGTTTCTGATACAATTTTAACAAACTGAACTCTCATAGGATAATTAGAGATTTTCAAAAATATTAACTTCACTCTTTGTTTCTAAAAATAAAAAATTAGTTCATTTTTTGGTGAGATCAACAGTACCAAATTCCGACCATGTTCCAGGCCTTTTAGAGAACATAAATACTGTAAGTTTGACAATATGCTCCTCCACAAATTAATTCTTTTCTTTCGAACCTTTTCTCCAGAGCCCCCTCCTCGGCCCCCCCCCCCACCCCATCTTCCTGAAGATTAATTAATATACTACCTAGCACTACCTCTGGCATTCATGGTTAATATTCTAATATTCTAAAAATATACCTGGGTTTCCCGTGGGAGACAGTCCCAACATTGGCCGCCGCCATTTTTCTGAAAACTTTAACTTTCTTAAACTTTATTTAATCTTGTCCTAACTCATATATATCTTATTGGGAAAGTTGTATTTATATTTAGAACTTTTTCAAATTTTACAGAAAGATAAATATAACTTTTAAAAATGGGCAGTTTTCACGAAAAATGAAATAAAAGCGAAATGATCGTTTTTAAAATAAAGCTTTTTTATAAATAAGTGAAGTTTTTTTAATTCTTCAAATACATCGTTAACTTATACATAAACCTTTGTTTAACAATCATGAATGTCTAATAGCGTCTGATTAAACGCGAAGCAAAAAAAACGACTGTGTTTTCTTTTGTTTTAAAATTAAAGGAAAATTATAAAATAATGATATTACTTTTCATGGCTAACAACCTCATCTTTTAGGAATTTAAAAGCTTTCATTCATTGGAAGTTGTATGAACCAAGTTCAATAATGCGTAAAAGAGGCAGGAACCGAGTTTAAACCAGGACGATTATCTGAATTCTTAAAGAACGGGTGAGAAAATATACTTCAGTCCCGCATACCATCTAGCGGGGTTCACATACACTTTATATTCGGCAATGTTATTATCAATTGGAATACCAGACCTTTGTCGGGTATATAGTGAGGCAGGGCAAACTTCCCTTAAAAGGTGTGTCGTAACAATGTTAAGAGATTCTCTATTTAAAAATATAAAAATGCCAGATTTAGAAAGGTGCCTTTGAAACTTTTATTCAGTCAATAATGTGGAAGATGTTGTTGTTTTTCTAGCTTGTAAGGCGTTAATTCTGAAAATTTCTCTATGGTTTTCTAAATAATCATTTTTTAAAATTATGAATATGGATGTATAAGTCATACTTGATCAGACAAAGCTTTTAAAGGCACTGTAGTGAATCGGACATGCCAACCATTAATAAAGGTCACTTTAAATTACGATCCCATCCACAACCGATGGAGATTTGAATATCCGAGCTGGGCCTCAGCCTGACCAGTCCTGTTTTAACTGTACTGCCAATTTACAATTTCAAAAGCGATAGTCTGGCAGACCCGTGTCATTATTTAACAAAAGAAAGAAAGGAGTTTGAGAAAACTTTGTAAAACTCTGTTAAAGGGACTGTAAGCCTAATAAAACTCTGTTAAAGGGACTGTAAGCCTAATAAAACTCTGTTAAAGGGACTGTAAGCCTAATTTCAACAGACTCTCCATGCAATCATGATAATACATGTTCGCAAAAAAAAGAAGATTGAATCCGAATTTAATTTGGATAGATCATACTTGAATTTAGGGCTGGGCACGTTCCAACTTTTCCTAACCGTTTTCCAACTGGTAAAAAAAATCAATTAGGCATTCGTCAACGGTATTTTTCATTATTTTTTTAAGTTTCCTTTAGTTAATGAATAAACAGATCAGATACTCGGCCATTAGTGGCTTTGTTAACGGTTTGTTAAATCATTAAGGGCGCAAGCTGTTAATGGTTGTTTGTTGTATTCTTGGCGTTAACGGTTTATCAACTTGGATTTACAGCACAAGCAAGGCAGAAGACGAGATTTTTAAAAACATCAAAATACATTAAATATTTTTTTTGCAAGTTTCATGCAATTTTAGCAACAACAAAAAAGGATGCAAGTTGCTGTTTTTTAAAAAACCATCCATTTTGTTTTTGTTTTCAAACGTTAATTTTTTTCACGAAGGGCTAATGCTTTTTGTTATCGATCTAAAAGTTAACGGATTTCGCCATTCGTTAACAGATTCTCCCATTAATTTTTGAAAAGCTCCGTTTCATTAAGGAAACTTTGCCCAGTCCTATACTTGATCAGACAAAGCTTTGCATGGAAGGTCTCAATTGCGCTAACAATCCCATTTATAATAACAGAAAGTACACCCCGCCCCCCCCCCTCTCCAATATCATGTTCTCTTCTAGTTTTACACAAGGAGATTGAGCTAGGAAAAAAATTCTTGGCATATCCCTTGTCATTATTAAGACCTGTAGTTGGGTGGTAGAATGGAGGAGGAGCATCAAAGAAGGGAATTTTTTAACACATTCTTCCCTACTTGATGAGAAAATAAATGAATAGAATTGATGTAATATAAAGATGGTCAAAATTCAGATCGTTTATTGAAAAACAAGCATTTGGTGTTGACAAGTGTTTTGTTTTTACTGCAAATAAATCAATACATTATTATCAAATAAATTGGGTTGTTTAGGATTTAATGAACAAGTTTTATCACCACAACAATCTTCTAAACAGAAACCGCAATTGAAAATTTACAAATTGAAATTTTACAAAATTATAAACATTGATATCTTTGTCAGACAACGCTTAAAGGGTACATTGCCATCTTTTCATGGAGGGTCACTTGAAATTAATGTATATACTCTCACCACTCCTTTAAATGCAAAAACATTGTTTAAGTATTTTTTAAAAATGTAAAACTATGATTAAACATCAATCATTCAACTTTAACGGAACAAACTAATCTCCTAAAGGCATAATATTTTTTGGTTTTCTATTTGTGTACATTGCTTTAAACTACTATCTTCATAGGTATTTGGAAATGTTTATATTTAAACTAAACTTTTTGTTCAAATCCAAATAATTTTAATGATTTTTCCTTTTGGGGTTGGGGGCAATTCTAGGAAATCACTGCAGTTGTTTTTAATTAAGAAAAGTCTCTAAGCAGTCCTCTTGAAATGAAAGATATCTCTTACAATTTATATAAATAGTGAATTTAGAGAATTTAATTTTAAAAATTTAATAGCTTGAGCTACAAAAAAAAACTTAAATTGATGTTTGCCATTTTTTAAGCTTGTATTTAATAATTACCTAAGCAGGCGAGAAAAGGGGGTTTCACGGAGTTTTCATTTTAAAGTTTTTTTTTGCTTTGCGATTTTGTAGTGATGGCTGATTTAATTAAAATATATCTGTCTCCACTGCCACCAGGATCAACTTAGTTTGACTAGCTCATTTTAGTTCTTTTTCTAATCCTACCATTCACATTTTTGTTTGGAAAATTAAAATGAAAGTTTAACTACTATTTTAACATTTAAGGTCTAGTTTTGGTCTAGTTTTGGTCTAGTTTTGGTCTAGTTTTGGTTTAGTTTTGGTCTAGTTTTTCTTTAAATCTTTAAACGTTTCAAGACTTCTAAAAGATTGTTTCACAAACATCAGAGAAGTTTTATAAAAAAGGGAAGTTTCACAAAAATCAGAGAAGTTTCACAAAAATCATTAAAGTTTCACAAAAATCATAGAAGTTTCACAAAAATCATTAAAGTATCACAAAAATTAGAGAAGTTTCATAAAAATCAGAGAAGTTTCACAAAATTCAGAGAATGTTCACAAAAATCACAGAAGTTTTACAAAACTCAGAGAAGTTTCACAAAAATCAGAGAAGTTTCACAAAAATCATTAAAGTTTCACTAAAATCAGAGAAATTTCTCAAAAATCATAGAAGTTTCACAGAAGTCATCAAAGTTTCACAAAAATCAGAGATGTTTCACAAATATATAAGAAGTTTCACAAAAATAAGAGAAGTTTCACAAGAATCAGAGAAGTTACACAAAAATCAGAAAAGTTTTACGAAAATCAGAGAAATTTTACAAAAATCAGAGAAGTTTCACAAAAATCAGAGAAGTTTCACAAAAATCAGAGAAGCTTTACAAAAATCAAAGAAGATTTACAAAAATCAGAGAAGTTTCGCAAAAATCAGAGAAGTTTCTCAAAAATCAGAGAAGTTTCACAAAAATCAGAGAAGTTTCACAAAAATAAGAGAAGTTGCACAAAAATAAGAGTAGTTTCACAAGAATCAGAGAAGTTACACAAGAATCAGAGAAGTTTCACAAAAATAAGAGAAGTACAAAAATCAGAAAAGTTACATAAAAATCAGAGAAATTTTACAAAAATCAGAGAAGTTTTACAAAAATCAGAGAAGTTTTACGAAAATCAGAAAAGTTTTACAAAATTCAAAGAAGTTTTACAAAAATCAGAGAAGTTTCACAAAAATCAGAGAAGTTTTACAAAAATCAAAGAAGTTTTACAAAAATCAAAGATGTTTTACAAAAATCAGAGAAGTTTCTCAAAAATCAGAGAAGTTTCACAAAAATCAAAGAAGATCAGAGAAGTTTCACAAAAATCAAAGAAGTTTCACAAAAATTAGAGAATTTTCACAAATATCATAGAAGGTTCACAAAAATAAGAGAAGTTTCACAAAAATAAGAGAAGTTTCACAAAAACTAGAGAAATTTCAGAAATTCCTTAATTTTTATTTTAAACATTTGGTTTCCTTACACTTTGCCAGATTTTAATTCTGAGAGTGAAGATAATAAAAAATAACCAAAAAGTTTTTGTTTTTTAGTCTTTGTTTTTTATTTATTCTTTGCTAATTCATGCACATCACTAATCCAGTTATTTCTTAAATACTTTAAAAGAATGATTAAATATTTTCTTTTGAAATATTTTGTATTGAAACATGAAATTCACTTTTAGTTTCTCATTTTCAGGTTGAACATTTATTAATATATTATTTGAGGTTTTTCAATCTTTTAATAACAAGTTCACAACTCATTTTTAAATTCTTAAGAATTAATATTAATAATGACAATTAAAACCAACCTTTTAAAAAGAAAGCTTTGATTGTCAAACCGAACCCTGAGGCCACCCCCCCTTCCCTTCCTTTCCTCCCCCCTGAAAAGGGAACAAGTTGGAATGTATTGATAAGACAGGGTCAAAGAAGCTCAATCGCCCACCATTCCCCCTTTTCCCTTCTCCCTCCTCTTCCCCTTGGAGAAATGACCAGCTGGGTTCAATCAAGGGTGCAAGTACAGATTCAGTCAATGGTAAAGTCAATTTTAAAATGCTCTAATTGGAGAAAGGTGGTATTGCCAGAATATTAAGGAAGACCTAACATAGAATAACTTCAGTTTAGTACGAAACGAAGGCCTAGAAAAGGTAAACCAACTTACTCCTGTTCCTGATGGAGGGGTTAGGAGGATAATCTCGAGCAAATCAACACTACGAAGCCCATCCCTACTCTAAGGATGGTATAATCCATCTCAAAGATACAAGAGTCCAGCGGGTCAGAGTCCAGAGCCTATAATCACAGAGTCACAAAGAGCCAGAATTCGTTTTTTTTCAGAACGATTGGATCGTTCTTGATCGTTCCGTTCGTTCTCGGGAAAGAACGATCGTTCCACCAGGAATGCGTTCAGCCCTACTCCAGACCACTCTGCTTAACTTAACCCTATTCCCGCGGGGGGGGGGGTCAATTTGACCCCCCCCTGTAGTTTTTTTTATATAACTCAAAAAGTATTGGTCTGAGGCTGTTGAAATTTTCTGACTTTTCTTACATACCCATAGCCCTCCCTTTAGGCCTAAAACAGGGCTTTAATACTAACTGCCTGAGTCCTCAGGCACACTGCCTGAATGACTGCTTTTTCCTGTAACAAACTAAATCTTTGTTTTGACCCACTTTCACTTGTCAGATTTTGATAAAATTTAGCTTTTTGGAAAGCCTTTGACAAAAGGAAACAAATTGCACAAGTTTTGCGAAAAAAAATTGCAAATTTTTTGCAAACAACCTGTCAAAGGAAATTTGCACATTTTTAATTTTTCTTGATTAAAAATCATGTTATTTAAAATTTTGCTATTATTGTATAATTTTTCATTTTTTTGACAAATTTTTTTTTGCACACATTTTTACTATATAACTGGATTTTGCGATAAAAAATTCAATTTTTGCAAATTTGCAAATTTTTTTGCAGATTCTAAAAGTAGAGCACAAGAGCTTTCTAATGATGTATCATTTGTCATATTTGGACATCAAACATGGGATTTAAAGGGGGGGGGGCAAATTTGCCCCCCCCCCAGCATATCCTGGTTTTCAAGTACCCCAGCAGAGATAGGGTTAATATTTTCAATGTTTTACCCATGGACCTGTGATAAGTACTTCTCTTTATGTAATATTATAAACAACACTACTCTGGACCACTCTCTGTTAAACCTAATATTTTCAATGTTTTACCCATGGGCCTGTAATAATTACTTCTCTTTATGTAATATTATAAACAACACTACTCCAGACAACTCTGTTAAACATAATATTTACAATGTTTTACCCATGGGCCTGTATTAAGCACTTCTCTTTATGTAATATTATAAACAACACTACTCCAGACAACTCTGTTAAACATAATATTTTCAATGTTTTACCCATGGGCCTGTAATAAGTACTTCTCTTTATGTAATATTATAAACAACATCTACTCTCATTCTGGGAATCTATGATGATCAAATGAAAGGAATAACTAATGATGTTTTATTGATTAATATTATTGGTTCAGTTGCAGACATAACTCTAAAAACTTAAATTAGAAACTTGTTGCTCTTTAGTGCACATAGGTCCAATTCTTATATGATTCCAACTGCAGAGCCTAGATCTAATGTGATGAAAAGTTTGAAAGCGCTCCTTCAAATATCGACGAGAATTTTGCTAATTACTGCTCAAAAACTAAAGCTTAAAACAAGTACTTGAGACATGTTTAGAGCTTCAAAAAAGAATTTGTTAGTTAGAGTGGTAAAATAAAAGAAAGAAAAAACAGAAGTAACGAGTTTGTTCTTATTTTGGCTTTGAAAGTGAATAGTTATGTTTCTACCAAAACATTAGTATTAAGATAAAATTATGTCACTTGTAAAGGAAGATTAAATTTAAAGGTTTTAAGTATTTGCCGCAAAATCTGATTTTTAGATTCCTATATCGTTGCAATGAAATTTCGTAGACCTGTTTAGACATTTCTAAGAATTCTGTTTGATAAAATAATCTAAGTTTGAAATATAAATTAAGCTTCACATCATCAGGTTGAAAAGATTTAGGAACTAGAAAATTTGAGTTTGTGACAAAGACTAAATTCCTAAAAGATTGTTTTTCCAAGATTCTAATTTTTTTTAAATAATGCATATAAAATGAAAATGCAGAAAATGGGAGAAAGTAGGAAGACAACAAACAGTTTGACAAATTGGTTAAATCTGTAGGAATAAAAAGAGATTTATTGAAATATTTTTCATTTGTAAAGCCTATAACATAGAATACATGAGATAACAGAGAAGAACTGTAAAATCTGTATATCTGACAGGTGAGCCTATAACATAGAATACATGAGATAACAGAGAAGGACTGTAAAATCTTCAGCAAGTAAATTTTAACCTCATAGATCACAACAGTCTAATCATTGATTGATTTGAACCAGTACAAGTGTTTACCGATCTAGTATAATTGTACACTGTGGATAAATTCACTCATACCAGCTGGTCCATCCTACCAGGAGTGTAGTCAACCAACCAGGCAAGTCTTCAGCATAAAATGTTGGCTGACTGAATCCATGTGAGATAGGGCTAGTAAAGTTATGTTCACAAATAGAATTGAAAATGTACAGGTAGAAATATACCTGAAGGTAGTATCTGTTATGTTAATCAAAGTATAGTTTTTATTTAAATTACTAATATGCCCAGCCAGTCATGCACTGCCACCCTTGTTGCATTGTGCAATAACCACCATGTGAAGCAAACTGAGGAAAATGCAAAAGTTGCAATTTTGGCTCAAAGTCAGCAAACTGGATGAATATCAAGGAAGTTCAGTTTTTACTTGTAATTGTATATCATATCATAGCACTTGCAAGGATTCAGTCAAAGAGTTTAAAATGATTTTTAGATTAATAATCTAATTTTAAATATTCTCAACCTGATTTAAAAATACTTTGAGTATTGAAATCCTTAATTGAACATTATTGGATTTTGCAAACTTTAATATGGAATTTCGTAAAACTATTAAATCCTGTGTTAACTTTTGCCAAGAGTTTCAAAAGCATACAGAGCATTGGTACAATGAGTTGTCCATCAATATAAAAGTACTCTAGGTATAGTATCATGTTTATGTACTATACACTTTTTTGCAGATTTCAAAATCCATACCTAAATGAAACACTTCTAATACAGTGAAGCATTAAATAGGATGAGCTAACCTTAACAGCTCAGCCTGAGGCATCTTTGGAATGTTTTTACTTTTCCTTTTTCTGACTACAGCTATGAAAGTTGTTTTTCAATATAATTTTTTTTTAAATGATGGCTAAGTTATTTACCATTCCATGGTATGTTTTAAGTGTATACAATTTTTTATATTAACATGATGGGTCATTTTTTCTAATGTCAACATGATGGGTCATTTTTTCTAATGTCAACATGATGGGTCATATTTTTATCTCTTTTTCATGCTTGACGAGACGGGTTAATTTTTTTGTTTGACATGATGGCTTATTTTCTATGTTTGACATGATGGGTTAGTTTTTATGTTTTACATAATGGGCTTTTTTTGTAATCTCTTTTTCAAGCTTGACAAAACAGGTTATTTTTATTTTTGACATGATAGGCTTATTTTTTATGCTTGACATGATGGGTGAATTTTTATGTTTTGGTATGCATATGTTGTATCTTTTTATAAAAGGACACTGCAGAATGGTATGCTTTTTGTGTTTGATATTATGGGTTCTGTTTCTATTTTAAACTGTGGGATAGTTGTTTAATCTTAGCGAGAAATATACATGTATAACATTATATAGAGTTTTAACATATTTATGTAACTATTAAAAATATGTTTTATCTGGATGAGGTTTTTTCAATTCTTAACAAGACATGCGATCTCTTTCATTTTTCTTTTCCAATTATATATCTACATATGTTTTATCAGGAAATATAATCCCTTCTCCTAATCCTAAACAGGGGGGGGGGGGGTATTGACGCTCCCCCCCTCTAGTTTTGTTGCCCCAGCACTCTCATTTTTGATAGAATCATCATGAATTTTTTACATTTAAGAATAGTAATTTTAAAGTTTTTTTTTGCAAATAAATTTATTTTAAGAATAGGGTTGGGTAAAGGATCGACAGTGAAAAAGCCTGTTCTTATAAAAAAAATCTATAATATTTTAATAATTTGTATTATGTTATCAAAACAACAGATATTTTTACATTTATTTTTAAAAAGTCCAAAAAAATCATGTGTCACATCTAAATATTTGTCAAACACAGAAAAGTTTTATTTCTATATTTTTTCCAAACTTTTTCTGTGATTTTTTTTCAAACCTCCCCAAACAACCAAGCATGACAGATGTTTTTTCAAACCTCCCCAAACAACCAAACATGACAGATGTTTTTTCAAACCTCCCCAAACAACCAAACATGACAAATGTTTTTTCAAACCTCCCCAAACAATCAAACATGACTAATGTTTTTTCAAACCTCCCAAAACAACCAAACATGACAAATGTTTTTTTTCATTTGTGAATGATCTGGCCTTCAATAAATGGGCCATGAACATGTATTGCTAGTTGCTACCTATTACCTTAACTCCAATTTTTTTTCTAGGGTTTGGGACACGACTATACATAAATTAAGACCCCCCCCAGACTTTTGAGGCTTAAAGAATAATAAGTTACATATCTTAAATCTTTAAAATGAACAATTTTTGTTTAAAATTCATGATGTTAAAATATTTTAAATATTCTGTAAAAATGGAGAAAAAACACATATACTTTCTGAACTCCTTACATTGGTTCCTTAAAGGGAGTGACCGGCTAGACATGGTAGTTGATCTGAGAGTGCAATATTATAGATATAAGTTTTAGGATTTGATCCTTACTCTGAGCTCAACTACCATATCTAGCCGGTCACTCCATTTAATGAATGTTATAAAAGAGGAGAAATATCAACAGCCCTTTGTTTTTTCAAGAAAGAAAATAACTAATCTCTTGTGAGTCTAGACTTTAACAAATCATACCATTTTCTTTTTTTTATAAAAAATCATACCTTATTATTTTTTTATAAAAAATAACTGTTTTCCTTATCTAAAAGTAAACTCTAATGTAAACTGTTTATAAGAATACGGATAGAGAGGTGAAATGTTCAAAAATTGTAAATTCTAAGTATATTGGCCATATAAACAAATCCCAGAGAATGGGCTTTTTAAGAGAAAAATCAAAAAATTTTGAAATTGTTCCAAAATGCTTTCCTATGAAATAGGTTACCATATGTTAAATGTTCAAAAAATTTAAGTATTTTCAACAAACATTCTATAATTTCAAATTACAAAATAACACTGTGTGTCAAAGAATAAATGTCCCTATAGAATACAGTTAAGAGAATGGACTTTTTTACAGAATAATTCCATAAAGCCAGATGAAAGAGTTCAATCCTCTATTTGAGGTTGGTAAATATACCAAGTTCTAACCTCCACCAAAGGTTGGTAAATATACCAAGTTCTAACCTCCACCAGAGGTTGGCGGACACTAAACTTACATTTTACTCACACATCATTCAAGACCTCGGCCTCTATTTATCCGTTAACCCATCCATCAGTTCATCCAGCCTCTCCATCCTCTAGTTCTAATTATATGCCAGACCCCCCCCCCCCCTCCTGAACAATAGTAATTCTGGCAGAGTATAATTCATGTATCCAATTATACTCAGTACTCGTCATCTACACTTTAAATCATGAAAGAAAGGGCTTGTCTAAATACACTAAAAAATACATTTTTGAAATTTTGAAATTTCATCATTAATTTTAAGAAAATCTAATTATCTTTAGAATGTTAAATGAAAACTTGAAACAAAGTACAGGGTGTCCCACAAAACAGTAGCAAGACAAATAAAATGTTGTCTTTTATCATTGAAATAATGTATGGCATTAAGTTGTTAACTTTATTTAAAAAGTAAAATTCTATAGTTAATAGTCAAAAATATCCTTAGTCTTGGTATTTCCAAAATATGGTTTGCCTTTTTTTGTGCTTTCAATATTACTGGAGATATGCAGAATTTTGTTCAGATTCTAACTATTTTGTGTTTATTAAATAAAATAAAGGTATTTTTTTACATTTTTCTGACGTACTTTTAGAACCTTTTTAAAGTCTCTCTTGCACCCTAACCATTAATGTTAAAGGTCTAATGTGTTTAATGAGCTGGTATTGAAACGTTGAACTATAGGGGTATATATCACACATGGGTTAAATGTTTAAATTCTCTCTTGCACCCTAACCATTAATGTTAAAGGTCTAATGTGTTTAATGAGCTGGTATTGAAACATTGAACTATAGGGGTATGTATCACACATGGGTTAAATGTTTAAAGATGGATAAAAAATGGATATAAATATGCTAAGAGAAATTCAAGTTTTCACAGAAGAGGCTCATGAGCCTGAGAAACCAAGATTTCTGGGAATCATGGCAAGCATTATCAATAATTCTAAACTGACAATACACAGATCTATGAGGATTTATGAATGATTAAACACAGCACAACCAATACATTATCAAGGCTGTCAGGGTGGTTGCCAAGTTCTTCTTTATCTAAACTTTATTTGTAAAGATAGGAAAAGGTTTGAATGGGGAGAGTACAGAGTAGAGAATATTTAATAGAGGAAAGATAAGAGTTTCCCCAGGTATGTTTTTTATCGGTCCTTTTGAGCCTGAAAAGGAATTCAAAATGTAAAAACATAGAAACATATAAATGTTGACAAAGTATTTGCAATAAATCACATCATACTGCAGTACGATCCCTGGACATATCAGTTACAAGCTTTTCTTTTTATTAGTTTGTTAAAATGTGGATTAGATGAATCAAAATCATTTGTATATAATCTTTTGTCTTCCTAGGGCCCAACAGATTTTGAAGCTCGAAGGTGCATTGGATTGAGAACGCTTAATATGGTACCACGGTACCAATACAACAAAATGGCGGTTTTAAATTTGTTCGAATTAATTTCACTCTATAAAATATTCTCTACCCTGTTGTTGGGGGGGGGGGGGGGTAAAATAACCCTTTATTTTTTATACATTTAAAAAAAATTATATGAATCAGATGAATTAAATCTTGGCTTTGCATCCCTTTTTTATTATAAATTTAATTTTTAAATAATTGGCTTTTGGAGTCTCTGTTATTTCTTTGTCCTTTACAAATCTAAGATGAAAATTTCCCTGTAAAATAATTGAAGGACTGCAGTATGGTTTGGTGAATTATATTGACATACTAAGCCTAGGGGTGTCAGAAATGATTTTTTGCATATTTTTTAAAATGTCCTGCCCGTACAGACCTAAGCTCTAAATATTAAAGACTATTTGTGACTATTAGTCAGTATTATTTAAGCACCTTGAGCCACTTATTATTCATCAAGAGGATCAGGACTAAATACAACTGAAAAGCCCATTTTTAGTCAGTGCTTAGTACGGAAAGGTGTGAGGTCAACATCCCAACGGGGGGTCTCGCCATATTGTCCGTATGTGTGTGTCCATGTGCCCAGCTGTGGCATTTACAGCTACCATGGAAGGCAGCTGGCAATGTGACCAACCTTGCCTATTCTAGGCAACTAAAAATAGGATTGCCCACCTAATCAGGCAACTAAAAATAGGATTACCCACCTAATAAGGCAACTAAAAATAGGATTGCCTGCCTAATTAGGCAACTATAAATAGGATTGCCCGCCTAATTAGGCAACTAAAAATAGGACTAAATATGTGCCTAAAATATTGTTTATAAGCTCTCTCAGGTCAGGGGCGTAAACAGGGTCAGTGTACAGGGTACCCCCCCAACCATAAAAATCCTGTCTATGCTCAGATTAAAAAAGTAACTTAATCACCATCTGAACAGGCCATGTGTCTCATCATCATGGCTGAGTAAGGTTTCAAGTTTCAGACAGGAAACTTGTCAATCATACTTCAGAAATAATCCTGTGAAGTATAATCATAATTGTAAACAACTTGCTCTGAACATTTAAAGATTCAACCCCCCTCCCCATTCTGCAATTGAAAAAAATATTAAACAGATAATGAAGTTTATTAAAGCTTTATGTAAATTAGAAAATATTATGAAGAAAAATTTGTAAAAAATTTATTCATAGAAAGGGGAGGTCTCTGATAATTTTAACATCTGGTTAAGATTATAGATCTATGACATAGATAGAAAGATAAGAAAAAAGACAGGAAGATAGTAACACATTCTTTACCTCTCTTTCATAGGATACTCCCCACCATAAACCCAAGCTTAAAACTGTGGGGAAAAATAATATCTCAAATAGACATATTTTTAGGCTTGTTCTAGCTTGTTTTCTGACTGTCCTAGTCACCTTTTTAGCCGGGGATGGTCCACTCGGGTGTAAACCTTATTAAATTTAATTTTTAATAAACTTTAATTGTTCTAGACCGTTGCAAATATTTTTTTTTAATTTCCTCAACCGGCTTAATTTATATCTGTATTCTGTATCTACTTTTTGTATCTACATATTATTTTCTGTCTGTCTGTATCCAAAAAAGACTTTCTCTAGCCAAGACGGCTGAAGCGATCAAGCTCTTGTTGTGACAACCACAACGAAGGTTTATGGGCGTGAGAAATAACGCCATGAGATATGGTGATATGAAAAAACGAAAGTTAAAAGTTAAAACAAAATCAAATTGGGCGCACAACGACCTTATATATATAAATATATTTGTAATATTTATTTCCACATTTATCTGCAGATTAATTATTGTTCCATGCTTATTTCTATAGTACACTCTGGAACATAAATCAGTTATTGGATATTGGCCATCTCTTCCCTCCCTTTGGTTACAGTCCCCACTCTTGGATAATAGTGCCCGCCCTACTTTGGACATAAGTAGTTCCATACCTTTGGACATAAGTAGTTCCTAACCTTTGGACATAAGTAGTTCCTTACCTTTGGACATAAGTAGTTCCTTACCTTTGGACATAAGTAGTTCCTTACCTTTGGACATAAGTAGTTCCTTACCTTTAGACATAAGAAGTTTCTTAACCCTTTGGATTTAAATGCAAATAATACCCCGGGTAACCCCTCCCCCCCCCCCAGGTGGGGACAGGGGGCAGTGACGGGTTTTTATCACAATACTCCTCTTAAATGCTTTTGTCTTGTGTTTGATGGTGAGAATTTACAAAATGAATATATTCTGATAATCTGTAATCAATTGTAGCTTGCATTGATTTATAATGATTTCAATTTATAATTACTTTTTCCCTTCACATATTTATCCTTGGATGGAATCTCTTAAACCTATATATTTAAATGTCTTCTTTGTTAAAAAACATATACATATTTTATAGGTTTTTACACCATCTTACAACAGATTCAGGATAATCTAGATATATACATATTATTAAAAGATGTGGGGGCGACGACAGCATGTCAAAGTATTAGTTTGGTCTCTGCTTCATGTTTAAAATACCCATTTTCACAAAAATGACCAGTTTTCTGTCGGATTTTAGAACTTCAACACAACATTAAGTTGTGACTAAGAGACTTCTCTCAAAAAATACTCAAGAGAACAAACCTTACTTCATCTCGAATAAGAAGTTTATGGTGGGGATGATTTATTTGGTGTAATGTCCCTTTTTGTTTTCCATATTCAGTACATTATACTGTACTATTATTGGTCTAGCTGATTATAAATTGGTACCGTACTGCAAATGAACCCGAGTTTTCAGTGCCTAGCTCCTTGAACGTTGGTATTTTGTCACGTATTTGGAAAATGAAGTAAACAAAAGTTTCATTTTAATTATTTGCAACTATACTTTATGCATAGAGTTAAGGGAAATTTCCAGGGAGTAAACTCCCTGGAACTTTACCAATTGTGCCTACAAAAAATCAAGATCGTAACGTATAGTGTACTTGCAATAAATCATACATCAATAATGTAAACCTCTCTAAACAAACGTTGCATGCAAAACATCAAACATTGGCAAAGTTGACAATTAGTATTCAACAGCCGAAGGAACAATTATATTTTATTATTTCATTGCAAAGCATAAGAATTCCGGCTGTAGTGTGAACTGAGAGTGGTCTCTTGAGTTGCCAATTCTGAAAATTGGAGAAAATTGAAAATTTAAATTTTTCCTTTTATCACTTAAACGAATACTATGCATGCGGAAAATATCTTCTGGTATCCATAACAACAGAGGCAATGGAAAATCTTTAGTTGTCCCTCCAACACGATTTTTATTGTGACATGCAACAAGAAAAATTTAAAATTTGTTCTGATAAGTTTTGCGCTATTTTTGCGCAATTGCGAATAGAAATGCCAAGTCACTTTTGTATACAAACCGCATTAAAAAATTGCCAGTTTTTAAAATTATAAGCATTGACACCCTATTCATACTTGACATTTTAAGGGTCATCTTTTCATGTAAAATCACTTAAAATAACTCTCATAATTCCTTTAATTTAATTTTATTTTAAACTCACAAGCAAAACTAAAGAGATATTTGTATCTTATCAAATTCATTTTAGAAATATACAATGTATATGTATTTAATGTAAAACGAAATAAATAGTTTAAATCTTAAATTTCTTAAAGGGCCCTGAACTAAATAAAATGGCTTTATGTAATTTAAAAATATGATTTATAGCCATTCTTTGAAAAATCCTTTAAAGAATTGATCATATTAAAATTCTGAAGAAAACAAATTTTAAGGTTCTAAAATATATATCGATAGATATTCTATTTTTACAATTCTACGTAAAAATAATTTTCAAGGATTCAATTTAAATTAATAATTTCCGAAAATAAATCTTTTGATAAAGTTTCTATAAAGTTTCGAAAGGAGTTGTTTCAATTTAATTAATGAATGACCTCCTGGAAAAGCTCTAATTTGTCAGTAAAAATTTGTATGAAAGGCTAGATTTTGGAACTCAACAGGCTATAATAAAAGTTGCATCAAAGCCAATATTAATCTTAAATTCATTTTTTTACACTTTTGGCCAAAAAAGCCTAAATTAATTAAATTTCAATTTTTCATTGACCCTTTTGGCCAGAGGGGTCAAAATAATACTAAGTTTGAATTTCAATTAACACTTTTAGCAGGAAAGGCCATAAATAATCCGAAATTTGATTTCCCCGCTAATCCTTTTCGCCAGAAAAACCCATGTTAATCCTAAATTAAATATTTTCACTAACGAAATATTAAAGTCACACCATCTGTTTTTCCACCGGCCAAAACCGGACTTCCTATTTTAAAGTGAACTTTTTCAATAGTTTCCGAGAAATAGAAATATAAATTTTAAAAATGTGGTTCAACAAGCAAAAGTGTGATGAAAATCTGTGATTATTTTCGGAACATCTTGTGAAATAGTTTGTTATCCTAACGCCTACAAAGGGAAGTATATAAAAGAAAGTGAACCTATTTATTCAATTCAAATTACACTTAATTTCAATACGCGACTCTTATGCAAAATTCTACCATAATTTGACCAATTACTCCCTTCCACAGAAGCTAAAAAAAGCGTGTTGTAGATATAAGATAAGCATGTCTGAAGCTACAAAAAAGAATAGGTGAGTAGGTTCTAATAAAAAACCAAGGCGTTGCGACACTTCAACGACAATCCAGTCTTGAAAACAGATACGTAAATATCATAGCTATTTGGATCTGTGTGTGTGTGCGTCCCCCAACCTTCCTTAGAATTCTCTTAGTTAATTACCATAATTAGAAACTTATATACAGCAATGATAATTAGGCTAATTGTGAATGAAAGCAAGTCTAATTGAAAGGAAAAACAATTAATACCTTTATGACCACAATAAGAGGAGAAGGGAGGGGGGGGGGGCAACTCCTCCAACCGATGAGAGGGGGGGGCCTCCCTTCTAAAAATGTCAGGGGTTATGAATGCTCTACTAAATACGTACTATATACTAAATACATATTGGTCCAAATTTATCCTATATAGTACAATACAGAGAATCAAGTACGCCCTTTGATTGGGTATATTTTGATATTTTATAAAATTTAGAAAGGGATTTTCTCAGTCAATGAGAATATCAGAGGTTAGATAAAAGAAATTAGTTCAACACATAAATATTTGTTCAAGCATCCAATTTGAATATAAAAACGGGGATTTTATTATTATTTGCCGGGGGGAGGTGGGGGGGGGGCAAATCCTTAAAATCCAGGTATATGCAACTATCCATACATAATAAGGGCAGCTGCTAGTTACATCTATTTGATAAAGCTCTTTGCTCATATATTTATATATATATAAATATATGTCAGCTATAGCTGGCTAAACGGCTAGACCAAAAACACTGACATTTTTTACAAAACCCATGGCCACCCTGGGGCTAAAAAAATAAAAATCTTTTTTTCAAAAATAGTTTTTTTAAATTGTTAACGCCAGACATTTTAGGAAACCCATGGCTACCCTGGGCGTAATAAAGGCTAAGCAAATTTTATTCTTCAAATTTCGTTTTTTTAATCTCACGGGCAACGCAGAGCAACGCCGGGCACTTCAGTAAGTGGTAAATAAATACATTATCTATAAGTTACATTTCCTAAAAAATTTACATTTCCTTTAAAGTTGCACTTCCTATAATTACACTTTCTATAATTACATTTGCTACATTCTTAATTGATTTCAAAAATTGTCGTGACCCCGCCTAACCCAAAAAGAAACATCATATTATTTAGCATTTCAGAGGCCGGGCGCTCAGCCCCCTAATCTATCCTAGCCGCAGCGTTTGAAGCAGAAATTGTTCTGACCCGACCTAACCCAACATAATGTTTGAATATAGGAGTGTAGTTATATAAGTTAAGTAACTTAATATAAAATGTAAATTTATAGGAAATGTAATCATAGTAAGTGTGATCATAGTAAGTGTAATTATATCAAATGAAATTATAAGAAGTGTAATTATATGAAGCTAACTGCGTAAAATGTAATTTTATAGGAAATATAACTTTATATAGTGAAACCCTTAATAACGAATACATCGAAAGAATTCATCAAATGTCGTATTCTTCACTTTCTGATAATGGAATGTTGCAGATATTTAGTTTTTTTAATTAAATGATTATATGGAACTCTTTAAAACTGTTGCCGCATATTCATGGCTATTTATTTATTTTCGCAAATACTGAAATTCACGTAATATACAGGGTGTCCCACGAAACATGACAGTTGGTGAATAGTTTAAATTGTCTTCTTCTATGATTTTTAAGTTGTTTGATAGTAAAGAGACGAATAAAAAATTGTATATGACAGTCCTATTATAGTAAAATTGATTTCAAAGTAAAATATATTTTAGTAAAAGGCTTTTCAGCTAAATAAACTGCACAAAAAGTCTTCAATATCTAATACAGTATATGAAAGAAGACATTCAAAACTATTCACTAACTGTCATGTTTCGTGGGACACCCTGTAGTATAAAACTCATTGAAAAATTGTCAAGACGACATTTGATAAATTCTTCCGATGTATTCGTTATTAAGGGTTTCACTGTAGGAAATGTAAGTATTGCAAGTGCAATTTTAGTAGGCCTAATCATATCAAATGAAATTATAACAAGTGTAATAGTATGAAGTGTAACTGCATGAAATGTAACCTGATAGGAACTGTTAGTGATTATGATAAGTGTAATTCTGTCAAATGAAATTATATTAAGTGTAATAATATCAAATTTGAAAAATTGAAATTGTTAAGATTATGTTTTCTTTTCTCTGGGGATCTTATTTGATGAGTAAGATGGAGATATGAGAAAACATATTTTTCATTCAGAATATTTTAATTTTCTCATTCTCCATAATTTAATTCTATTTATAAGCCTGCTTTCTATCTAAACAGGATAATAGAAGTTTTAAGAAACTGAATTTCTGGTATCAGCTAGATATGAACATAGTTTTTTTTAACAAACGAAATTTTCGAGAACGAACGAAAAAAACGAACGTTTAAAATTGTGCAAATGAACTTGATAAAACTAAAGCTTTTAACTGAACGAAGGAATTTCCCAAAAGATTCTTTAAATGACGATAGTTTTTTTATTGAATAAAAGATTTCTCAAAAAAAATTAAAAACTTTATTTTTTTTTGACTGAACGATATTATCGAATGAACGATCTGCTGAACGTCAATTTTACTAGACGAACAATTTTACTGAATAATAGTTCAATGAGAAAACGAATGGAATAAATGGAAAATGAACGATAGTTTTGTGAAGGAACGAAATCAATTTTTTAAAACAATTGAAAAAGATCGAACTAAATTGGTCGTTTACGAACGGAAAACGAACGAAAGGGAAGAAGTCTAAGGTGCCCATCTCTATAATCAGCTATTTTCCAGGCACAATAAATGTATCACTTCCAAATATTGCGGATTATATAAATTTTTATGACAGGTGCTAAATTTGTAAAAGGCTCTTATTTCAAAATGTGTGTAACAAATTGGCAACTTTTTTATACAAACATTTTTGCTTTTTCACCTTTAAACATGTTTCTGGTCACTTGAAATTTTTGATATTTTGATCAAATTAGTTTACAGGACTAATTTTCTAGACTCCTTACTCTTAAATATTTGTGTTTGTATATTTATATATCTGTTGAAAATAAACCAGCAAGCATTAAATCATCTTTTTATGTTTAAGCGTTTTATTCTCGAAAACAATTATAGTAAGTTTTCCTTTATAACGATCAACATCAATTAGCTACTGAAGGGAGTGAGATTTTGCCACAAACTCAAATTTTTCAATTCCTTTTTATTTGCAACCTAATGATGTAAACCTTTGATATTTCGAACTTAAAGTATTTTATTAACATAAGATATAGTTTAAAATATCAACGGTCCTCGACATTGGGATGCAAAGATATAGGCATTAGAAAATCACAATTTCTCTCTTATGTACTCAGTTTAATTTTTAGTTTTAGGGCAATACAAAGTTATAAGAAAATAATCACAAAAACAAAGTTTAAATTGGGCATTTAAAAATAATAAATATTTCAACTTTGAGTAGCCATCTTTACAGTCTTTTACCCTTTTCATAAAATAAACTCTAGCAGACATAATAATAGTATGGCTTTTGAAATTAGGTATTACAATGCTAATTCATAACAAAGACGATATCCAATTCGTCACTGAATTCCCATGTTTTTTGGGACATTCTGTATCAAAACAACTTGACAAGTTATGGCAGAAGACATTTAAAACTAATTACCAACTGTCATGTTTCGTGGGACACCCTGTATTACTCTGTGTAATATTATTCTTCATCTAACCTGTAACGATTCATTTATGAATGTCGTCGTCAACGTTTTCCACGCTTTTGTAAAGCGGGTCCCAATCGTCTCAAAAGACATAGGAATTGAGTGCAGACGACTTGAAGATCATCTTTGCCTAGAATACGCATGGTAAAAACCTAATTTGACAAATTTGGTAAAAACCAAAGACTGCCAACTTTACTTTAATTGTTAACAGGAATTTTTCATTTCTCATGGTACAGGGTGTCCCACGAAACATGAAATTTGGAAAATAGTTCAAATGTCGTCTTCCCTAATTTGTTTTTTCATATCAAAGAGAATAATAAAAAATATTATATGAACTGCAAAACGTCTATAATATGTAATACTGTATAAGGAAGAAGACATTCAAAACTATTCAAACACTGTCATGTTTCGTGGGACACCTTGTATGTACACGATATGCACTGTTAAAAATTACATATTTAGAGGAAGTTACACAACTTTTTATACTCTTTACCAATTACTCTTTTTAAACTTAAGCTAGAAACAACCGCAGGGCTTTTTCAAAATGTAAACGTAAATACTTTTTTATATGTTTATATAGCTGGGAAAACGGCTGGACCAAATTAAATGACATTTTTGGAGTGACAATGGCTAATTTTGTTTTTAAAATCGAAACTCCACGGGAAACGCCGGGCAGTTCGGCTGAAATCCTAATTTTAAACCAAGTAACCGGGTTTACAGGCTACAGCGCGGGGGGAGTAAATATGACAAAGAATAATAATATAAATCTGGGCAACGCCGGGCACTCCAGCTAGTATTCTACATATGGTCATGAACCCTCATGGTTCTACCCTGTATTTTAATGATATCAAGTGGGTGTCATTTCAAGTTTAAATAGAAGATAATTTAAAGGAACTGTACACTCAAATCATCAGATATCTAGAATGTTAAAGTTTGCAAGTTTGTTTAGAATACATGTTTGTAGCCTCAGATATACTCTTTAAGAAGTGGTTCAACTATCTGTTAAAGTTCAACTATATCTTTCTATATTCATGAATTACAAATTCTTTAATTCGATCATACTTTTTAATATATGAAATATAAGTTTTGGAAACACTCCCTTTTTTAATTCATGAATATACATAAATTCCAATTTCATCCTGGATATAAAATCATATTATAAAGTAGATTTTAAACTGACAATAAATTTTATCATAATTATCGTTTTCTATAATAATTTTATGGAGATACAACTTATGATTTGCATGATTATTTTCAAAGAGTTAGGATCATTTTCAAGCTATTAGGATCATTTTCAGAGAGATAGGATCATTTTCAATGATATAGGATCATATTCAAGGAGTTAGGATCATTTTCAAGGAGATTTTTAAGGAGGACGGATCATTTAAAGAAAGTATGATTACTTTTAAGGATATACTGTCTACTGTCTACTATCTACTGTCGTCTGTCTACTGTCTACTGTATACTGTCTACTGTCTACTGTTATACTGTCTACTGTTATACTGTCTACTGTCTACTGTCTACTGTCTACTGTCTACTGCCTACTGTCTACTGTCTACTATCTACTGTCTACTGTCTACTGTCTACTGCCTACTGTCTACTGGCTACTGTCTACTGTCTACTGTCTACTGTCTACTGTCTACTGTCTACTGTCTACTGTCTACTGTCTTAAAATAATTTAATTCTCTGATAAATCTGACAGCGCTGCATGGTTTCATAATTTGACTCCCAATGAGTCTAACAGTTATCTAAGTACAAGATATTAATGATTTCATTAAAAATTAAAATATATTCATTCCTTCATAAAAGCTGTTTTTGGTATGCAACAATTTTCATTTAATCCCGCCCCTTTTAAGAAAACTAATAAATAATAAAAATAATTTGTTATTTTTAACAATATCTTTTTATCATTGAATCCCTCGGGGGTTTAAATTTCCATTGATTCTAATTTGTCGGAGAGAAAATGATACATGGAATTCCGCTAAAATAAAAACTTTTTTACCCCACTATACACAATCCTTCCCCTACAATAGGCAGAACCGTCATTGCTAAAAACTATACTCTTTAGAAAAAATGTCATTTTCTACAGTTAACCCCTAAATGAGTCATACATCGAAAGAATTTATTAAATGTCGTCTCGACAATTTTTCAATGGGTTTTATACTATTTTACGTAAATCTCAGTATTTGCGAAAATAAATGATTAGCCATGAATATCCGGGAACAGTTTTAAAGAGCTTCATATAATCATTTAATTAAAAAACTAAATATCTGCAACATTCCATTATCAGAAAGTGGAGAATACGACATTTGATGAATCCTTTCGATGTATGGCTTATTTAGGGTTTAACTGTATCAGAAAAATAGAATCAATGAAAATTCAAACCCCCCTCATTAAATCCCTTGGAAGGTTTTAATTTCCTTTGGTTCAAATGTTTCTGAGAGTAATTTGAACACACTAAAATGGCAGGCGCTTAGAAATACAAAACAAGAAATGCACACACATTAACTTACAATTTAAGATGTTAGGTACTTTCCTAATGGCATTTTCCCAAGTGGTAACTTCGCAAGGGTATTTTCCCAAGTAGCATCTTCCCAAATGTGCAAATTCCCCAGCAGCAACTTGCCCTAGCATGTTCTAGCCTCAGCTCTCGGCCTCCTAGCCCATCTTAGCCGCAGCGCTCGGCCCTTATTGCAGTCTGCGGAGCCATAGGGAAGTTGCTATTTGGGAAATTGAATGTTTTGGAAATTGTCACATGGGAAATTGTCTCATGGGAAATCACCCTCAGGAAATTGTTTAATAGTGACACCCAATTTAATGGACAGTGAAAACATATGCATAGCCCTCTATACATAATCCAATTATAAGTTTAGATTCCAATTAAAATATTGGCTAATTATGAACACTTTGTTTTTAAAAAAATAATTCAAAAGTTTGAGAATAGCTTGTGTTTTGCAGAGCCAGAGTGAAGTTTTGGAATGAAAAACTTCTAAAAACTTCACACTGTACACTTCACACTGTACACTTCACACTGTACACTTCACACTGTACACTTCACGCTGTACACTTCACACTGTACACTTCACACTGTACACTTCACACTGTACACTTCACGCTGTACACTTCACACTGTACACTTCATACTGTACACTTCACACTGTACACTTCATACTGTACACTTCATTATACACTTCAAACGTTGTACAATTTACACTGTACATCTTGTCCAGTTTACACTAAACACTGCAGTGTACTGTTTGTACAGTTTAAGCTGAAATACAAAAGTTGTGACCATTGCACCGTATACATTGCACAGTGTACAGATCACGGGGTGGTCTAACAAATCTGACAAATATTTTACATATTACTATGTATTCCATGACACATCATCAATAATATAAACCTATTGAAATATTTTAGTTTAACAAAGGGCCGGAGTTCTCCTCCTCCATTAGTTCCCCGTATAACATAGTAGCGCATCTAGTCCACTGAGGAGTATAGAAATAGATTACAATTAGAATAGAGCACACATCATTTTTTTTTCTTGTAACACGATCATTTGCCTTGATTGCAAGTGAAACTCCATTTATAGAGTCCGATTCACGCGCACTATACGGTACCCTGAAAATACAGGGTGTCCCAAAAAACATGGGAATTCAGTGACGAATTCGATATCGTCTTTTTAACTAATTCTTTGATTTAGTATGGTGATACCTACTGAGAAAGCTGTAATCTGTAAGAGTTTCGTCTGTTATGTTTATGTTCACATTTTGTTTGTTTATGTTTTGACCGCATACGGTTGTACTTAGTACAACCGTATGCAGTCAACAGTTACAGTTACAGAGTAAACTTGTCCGTCTTCACTGTTTATTTTGCGGAGACATTAGACATATCTTCACAGTCTTTTACCCTTTTCATAAAATAAACTCTAGCAGACATAATAATATTATGGCTTTTGTAATTAGGTATTACAATGCTAATTCATAACAAAGACGATATCGAATTCGTCACTGAATTCCCATGTTTTCTGGGACACCCTGTAGTTGAAGATCAAGAATAAATGAGATTTTAATTTCTTAACTTTCAAAATTGATTATATTTAATTGTGATATCTGTTTAAAGATGTATTGTATGAATAAAATATTATGAAAAGCTTTTCTGGAAGAATCTACAAAATGTACTAAATTCTTAGAATTTTTCTCTTCGCCGGACAAAACTTTCCATACTCCTAAAAGCGTAAAGATTTAAGCTGTGTGCCTGAAATAGGCTTGAATTTCAAATTAATTTTTCAATATTACATTTATATCGTGGCAGCTATAAATCTTAGACTGATTGAGAACCTTAAAACTATTCTATTTCTTGCGATAAACGTGTGAAGGGATGATCTTTTTGACTATTAATATGTTAACTTCCAATTTGCAAACAAAATATACAATTGTACCATGCAATAGTGCCACAAAACACATACTCTAGTTTGTAATAAACGTCCCTCTTCTCAACACCCTTACACCACCAACTGCCAATCCCCCTCCCTCCCCCTTCCCCCATGTTACCCTCCCTCAAACACCTTATATCAATGCTTCCCATGACACCCAATGCCTGGTGGCCCATTGCCTTGGGCCAATTAACTATTTTGATCCCTATTATAATGATAAAAATATAGCTGACACTACACACTACAAAGAGACATGAACGCCGGGGATCAAATTATCCAATACTCATGTGTCCGGTGTATAATGGGATAACAACTGGTGTAGTTAGAGATAATAACACTTCCAACAACTACGGCAACAATATTATTAATCATTGATATCATTCATCCCAAATAGAGTCAAAAACTTGGCAGTAATACCAAAGCCTATTTTTTTAATATATTTTTTTAATTGTGTAATATTCAATAACACTATACCTGCGATAAACGAAATAATTTTCTGTATAATAGGAACAATTAGGGGAAAAACGTTTCTGTCATTATCATACAGTAAGAACCAGAAAGCAGTATAATTCTCGTAGTATCTCCTTTTCTTTTTATTAATTTTAGTAATTTATTTTTAGTAGTTTCTTTACAAAAGTGACTTTCTACTGCAGGAAAACATTTCAGAATTAGCAACTTTAAACTCTAAAAAAACAATATCTTTAAAATTAAATTAAGGTTTCAATAGAACCGTTGTAAATCGGATATTGCCATCTTTGCCTGGAGGGTTGATTGAAATTGCAGTTCCTTCAAGTAAAAGAAAGAACAAAGACGTCAATAATTCCACCTTTTTCTAGTTCTTACTTTTGTACCGCACGTAAAATCCGTGTGACCTCCCAAGACCTTTGATCTAGAATATATTGATAATTTAGGAGTGCTAGCTGTGCAAAACTTTGCAAAACTGTTGAGAATATGTATTGCACATGAAATATTGATGATGGATGAATGAGATAAGTTTAGAACCAAAGAGAATATAATATATTAGAGGGGAATTTACTAGAAAAAAGTGTAAAACGGCCATTTTGTTGTACTGTTTCAATACTGCAGGTGTACTTCACATATTTATGCTGTATAACCTTTTGGGCCCTGGAACATCATTTTATAGAAAATCTAAAATTAAAATTAAGAGAAAACCAAATTATGAAATATGCTGGTTTCATAATTGACCAATGATCATTTCACATAGACTCTATGCCTTTCACTTTACAAACGATGATTTTCTGTTATAACCATAAATCAAATGATGTTTTTTTGTTCACCTAATTCATTTTACAAAGTTTATTTAACAGCTTTAAAAAATTCGAAATTGAAATGGATAGTCTAGGGACTATACTGTATTAATGTACTCTACTGCATATAATTTGTGAACATTTACATGATTGGTACACTTTGAACTACCTTTTAGGCTGAAAGGGACTGATAAAATTCATACCGAGGGATTGTCTAAATTGCGGTTGTGTATACCCTGCGTGCATATTGAAACCAGTTCTCTCTAGGCGGAATTTGTAAACAAGAATAGATGCATCAGTGTTCGTCTATAGTGACACTATTCAAGGAGGATTAAAGCATTTATGATAGTTTCCTAAGACCAGAATATTTCATAGATTTTTTTGTGAAAATGTATCCCATGTCAGGCTTTGAAATCCGTTGTGTGTTTACATTACCGCCCAAAGACAGTACACTGCAGTACAAAAAATGCGTACACCTCTAAAATAAATTTCCTTGCATTAGTACCTTGATGTCATTTAAAAATGAGATAATTGCGCGATGTCTGCGCAACTCTAGCAGACAAACACTTTTGCCAGACATCTTTTTTGGAATAAAAAACGTCGATTATCTATCCTTTCTTATTTTTGAAAATATATCAAAATTGTAAAATCAAGCATTTATCAATTTACAATAATTTACAAAAGCGAAAAATAACCTATATTAAAAATATGTTAATAATATGATTCGAAACCCAGATTATTAAACAAACATCTAAATCACTTATTTTCAATACAAAATTTGAACCCATTCGGCTCGGATGTTACGAAGTTTTTGACAGAACTAGTACAAACTAAGCAAATTGAAGTTTTTATATTTTTCATTTTCTGTTTCTGGGTTATTTATCCTTAAACAGCAGGGGGAGACTGAGAGGAAGCTAGATAGCTTGCAGCACTTACTTATATTAGTTGTGGTTTAGTGCCAAAAATAATATAGTAAGCACTCCATTGACAACCAGAAACAATTATCAAGGGTAAACTGTATCTTTCAATTTAGTTTTAAGTTAAATGGAACATTCTACCTACGTTTGTTGCAGAAAACACGTTGCGTCAATCACATACTGGGTAAATTAGACGGGCTGGTACAACTAAAGTATCCTTGTTCTGGTTTGGATAATGCAACAATAGCACAGTGTTGGGAATATGTTGTTAGCTATTCAAAATTACACTGACATCAAACATTTAGGAGTTCTCGACCTTAATTAAATGTATCCTTAGATCTGAATAAGATGGAGGGAGATCAATGCTTGATCCTGATATTTACTACACAAAATTATCTGCAGGGAAAATTAATACTGATACTGATCGAATGCTGAACAGATATCAACAAATCCTCTCTTTCATTTTCACGAATACTCCCTTTAATCTAGATTCTATTTCTGTTAACGTACGAAAAGAACTAAATTTTGAATGGTCAATTATTAGATAGAACTCAAACGATTACTTAACAGTTAAATTACCGTTAATATGGGTTAATATATTATTGGGTGTACTTGGAACAACTGCTAGTGAACCCGACTAGTCAACAAATTATGGGTTGTACTTGTAACAATTGCTAGACAACCTGACTATTCTACAAATTATTGGGTGTACTTGTAACTAGTGCTAGCGAACACGACTATTCTACAAATTATTGATTAGGTGTACTTAGTTGTAACTAGTGCTAGCGAACCCGACTATTCTACAAATTATTGGCTGTACTTGTAACTAGTGCTAGCGAACCCGTATATTCTACAAATTATTGGCTGTACTTGTAACGAGTGCTAGCGAACCTGACTATTCTACAAATTATTGACTGTACTTGTAATTATAGTGCTAGAGAACCCGACTGTTCTACAAATTATTGGCTGTACTTGTAACTGGTGCTAGCGAACCCGACTATTCTACAAATTATTGGCTGTACTTGTAACTAGTGCTAGCGAACCTGACTATTCTACAAATTATTGGCTGTACTTGTAACTAGTGCTAGCGAACCTGACTATTCTACAAATTGTTGGCTGTACTTGTAACACTTTGTCAAGATGGGAGTTGGCAAACAAGAACAATTTTTAAATTTGCAAATAAAGGGATAGTCAGCGTAGTTCTAGTGACATAATAATTAATTTAAAGTCTTAAAGAGACTGTTACCACAATTTTAAGGTTCAGAGATTTTAAAGGTGCTGCTGCTGTAAATAGGACATTTCACAATATAAATGGTTTGTGACTTTAGACTAGGTCTACAGTCCCTTTTAAATACTTTAATTACTTAAGAAATTGCATCAGAGATATAAAATTCTATCTGAGATCTAACATTTTTTTAGAAATCGTAACATTGTATTTGAAATCCAACATTTTATCGGAAATCTAATATTTTATCGGAGATCTAACATTTTATCTGAGATCTAACATTTTATCGGAGACCTTCATATTATCAGAGACCTTACATTTTATTACAGATCTAACATTTTATCGGTGATCTTACATTTAATCGGAGATCTAAAATTTTATGGGCGATCTATTATTTATCGGAGATCTTACATTTATCGGAGATCTAACATTTATCGGAAATCTGACATTTTATCGGAGATCTAACATTTTATTTGAGATCTAAAGTCTTATAGATCTGTAATTTTTCAAAGAGTAACACTACATATATCGAAGATTGTTATTTTTTTCGAAGATCTAACGTTTTCTTGGAGATCTGACATTTTATCGGAGCTATTTCATATGTATCGGTAACCAACAAAAATCTGGTTAAATTAAAAAAAGTTTATGTTTTGCACATGGAGAATCATAACAAACTAAATTAAAAATATGAAGGTTAAACAATTATGCCAAAGGCTAAGGCGTGAATGGGGTAGAAGGAGGGAGAGAGGGAGATGGGGAGAAGGGGTGGTTGCTGAGTCTTGATTTAAGAATTAGCACAAGGTCATAAGAATAAAGTTCAGAGATAGGACAATGCGCAAATATCCTGACTTGTACATGACATAAGTCGAACTCTCTGGTGCACTTCAATTAAAGCATTCTAATCCTCTAAAAAATATTTTTAATATTATCTAAAACTTTTGTTAAATGGATTACAAACTGCAGATAGTCCACGGTCCTTTGATTTAAAGGCAAAGGTGGATATAATTATTTATCTTTACTTCACAAAGTGGATCTTAAATGTGAGCGCTCTCACGTAAAAAACTTTCAGTATTTTTTCCAATTACTTTTTTTAACTAAGGCAAGAACACTATTGTAAAAATTTTTCTTAAAGAAGTTGAGTCATTGTTACAAACTCAAACCTTTGATATTTAAAACTTTAAATTCTGTTACAATAAATAATCTAAGTTTGAAATTTCAAAGGTTTAAACCTACAGGTTGCGAAGATATAGGAATTCAAAAATTTGAGTTTTAGGCAAAAACTCAATTCCTTTGAGTTCTTTCCTGAAAGACAGTGGCCATATTATTAGAACAATCGTTTTTTTGGTAAGTTCTTTTCTCCTAGGGAAACTTTTTGCATAGTTTAACAAAATCAAACGTTTACAAATAACAGTTGTTTTGTACCCTTTCAACATTAAAATCCAATACCCGCGAAATGAATCCATTGTGAATGAAGTGTTAAACGGATTCTCCATGACCAGCAATATAACTGAACCATATATTTAATACCCTAAGCATACACTAACTACCCTCCTTAAACACCTAATTGCACATTATGAATTTTTTATTCATTATCGCTGTAATTTATATTAGGTCTAGGCAGGCTATTTATTCCACAGCTAGGACATAGCAGGTGTGATAGTTTTTATAATTCACTGATTTTATTGAGATGTTTATATATATATAAATCTAAATTCAATCGTATAAAAGGGTTCCAAGTGAAATGTGGTTTATACATCTGTTAAACTGGGTAAATGAGTACAGGAGAGGAGTGATTTTTTCTTGTCAAATTGTGAACGATGTCAGTTCACAATTAATTAAGAACAGTTCACATTTCATCTTTATTGTGACACTTTTATGAGCTCGTACAATTACAGAATTGTTTGAAACCCCGCCTGCAAAACGTCTACTTAGACTTGTCCCCCATGCAATTATTGTTCAGAAAAAAGGATTGCAGGGTACCAGGGTGTATCGAAAATGCCACTCTAATAATATAGAGTAACTTGAAAAAACGTCAATAGTCCTATTTATCAACTTTTTTTGTTTCAGGAAAAGTCAAAATGACGTCTAAGATTAAAAGAAACAGTTTAGCCCAGAAGTTCGAACACATCGAAAGAATTTACAGAATGTTATCATGAATATTTTTCATCCGGTATTATTTCTTTTATTCTTACATCCTCAGTAATTGTAAAATAAATAAATAGCCATAAAATATGCAGAAACAGATCTTTAGATAATTATTCAATTTAAAAGCATTCCATTATCACTAGGTTTAGAAAACGACAGTCAATAAATTCTTTTAATGCCTTCGAAGTTCAGGGTTAAATTGTTACTTTCTTACTCACTCAGTCACTCACTCAATGAAGTAGCTGGTGAGTTAGTCTGTAGTGAAGTTTTGAGTGTGTTCCAAATATCCTGGATTCCCTGCTGTTCCTGAATATATATTTATATATAATATTCAAGTTTAAATACCTTGAAAAAGTGTGTGGGTGGTAAAAGGTATTCTCGTCCTTACTTCCGTATTTTCTTTCCTTTAAGCATTAATTAATTTATCCATTAATCCTTAATTATTCGTTCTTTTCTTTGCATTAATTCTTTTCAATTCAGTCGCATCAATTTCATTTTGCCTTTTTTCTCTGTGCTTTTACTTACCAAGATTAATACTACAATGTAACTGAAATTTCAAATATGCAAAAAGCAAATTCATGATTTAATAAATTTGATTAATAAATAAATAAATATAAGTATGAAGTTTGAGAAAATAATTCACATGATTGGGAACAAAGGAATTGAGTCTTTGGGACAAAATCAAATATTTAAACCTCAATATCTTTATAACTCAATGTTGTAAACCTCTGATATTTCAAACTCAGATTATTTGATCTAACAGGATTCATAGTTTGAAATATCTAAGGTCTGCAACATTTGGTTCCAAAGATATAGTGATTAGAAAATCAGAGTTTGTGGCAAAGACTCAATTCCTTTAATGAAAGGAGAGAAGCTGTTCAACTACGAAGACGTTGAACCACTTTTTTCTGTGTACTGGCTCAAGTCGAAGCAAAGTGCAGTTCAACTAAGTGAACGTAGTTCATCTGAACCAGCTTTAGACATTCCAATCATGAACATTTTAACATTTAACTCAAAAATGAAACTAGTTAGTCAGGATAAAACAATTTTAGGAAAGGTGCCCCTAACATTTTGTACGTAATATAGATTAACAAAAAAACATGTCGAAGTTATGAATATTTTATTAGAGTATAAGATCATGTTTTTATATTTATAACAACATATTTAAAAGGAGTGAATGTACGAAAGCAAAAGTTTTACCAGTGCTGAAAACTTTAGAATCTGATACTCTTAATTCTGATCGTTTAATCTGAATATCCACTGTAGACACTTTAAATTTTTGCTTCATTCGCTCTTTTTTCCCTCTTTTTGGATCCCTGCTGGATTGAATTGGTTGAATTTTGGAAACTTACCCGGCCATGTATACAACTCTAGATATAAATAATCTTAAGATTAACAAGAAGGGGAGATTAAGCATTAATTTCGATATCCATAATTCTAAAGTTTACATCTAAGTAGCTTAAAAATTAACAATTATTACGTGGAATGGATAAGTATACACTCTGTTTTTTTGTTTGTCGGTTCGTATATCTTAACCTATGTTTATCATATTACAGCTGCTCTAAATCAAATCTTACTCTATAATTTTAAAGATAGAAAGATAGATACATAATTACAAGAACATATATGCTCATTGCATATGTAGCCTGTACGTAATTTGTAAATATATTACAAACTACTATTTATGCATTTATACTGTGAAAAGTTGAAACTTTTAATAATAAACATATGTCTTTCAATATGAAATATATCTTTGGAACGTTTACTGTTAGAAAAAGCGTAATATTAAATTTCCATTTCAAAATTCCGAACAGTTTGTTCGAAATCATGAACAGAATGTAGAAGTCGTTTCACTAATTTTATAATCAGGGCCTTCTTAACGTAGAACATTCTGTTTGTAGCTTAGCACAATCTCTTCGTACCTTAAAACATTCTGTTCTTAATTTCAAACATTCTGTTCGTTATTTAGAACAATCTCTTCGTAATTTCAAACATTCTGTTCGTAATTTAGAAAATTCTGATCGTAATTTAGAACATTTTGTTCGTAATTTAGAATATTCTGTTCGTAATTTCAAACATTCTGTTCGTAATTTCAAACATTCTGTTCGTAACTTAGAACATTCTGTTTATAATTTAGAACATTCTGTTCGTAATTTAGAACATTCTGTTCGTAACTTATAGCATTCTTTCCGTAATTTAGAACATTCTGTTCGTAACTTATAACAGTCTGTTCGTAATTTAGAATATTCTGTTCGTAATTTCAAACATTCTGTTCGTAATTTCAAACATTCTGTTCGTAATTTCAAACATTCTGTTCGTAATTTCAAACATTCTGTTCGTAACTTAGAACATTCTGTTTGTAATTTAGAACATTCTGTTCGTAATTTAGAATACTTGGTTTGGAATTTAAAACATTCTGTTCATAATTTAGAACATTCTATTCGTAATTTAGAACATTCTATTCGTAATTTAGAGCATTATGTTCGTAATTTAGAACATTTTGTTCGTAATTTAGAATAATCTGTTCGTAATTTAGAACATTCTGTTCGTAATTTAGAACATTCTGTTCGTAATTTAGAACTTTATCTTCGTAATTTAGAACATTCCCTTTGTAATTTAGAACATTCTGTTCGTAATTTAGAACATTCTCTTCGTAATTTAGGACTTTCTCTTCGTAATTTAGAACATTCTCTTCGTAATTTAGAACATTCTGTTCGTAATTTTAAACATTTTATTCATAATCTTAAACATTCTGTTAGTAATTTATAATTGCTTTGGCAAAAAAATCTTTCAACATTTTGCAATTACTCCTTTCAAACTAAAGGCATTGCTACACTTAAGAATCGATCTAAAGTGATGCAACTTTTGATAGCAGTCTGGATCCATGTGATATTAAAATCTGAAGGTTGAATTTGATCTTTTGTGTAAAAGGATTAAGGCTGGCTAACTAAGCAAAATACTGAATAAATTTCCCAAAGTGCAATGTCCCAAGAACCAACTCAGGTAGCCCTGTATAATATTATGCTTTGCAGTTTCATATTCACATATTGTAGCTACGTACATTACAGTAATCCCAAGGTTGCGAGATCTCACGCAAGAATCCATCTCTTTGAACAATCCTAAATAATCTATTTTCCTTACTCCGTCTTTTTCTTTACTAACCTTTCCTTTTATTTACTTTGTGTTTTTATTATAAAAATCTGTTTATTTTTGTTAATTTTCTAACTTGCTGTTTTAAGTTAAAAAAAACGTTAAAAATATATATTAAGCCGAACTACCTATTTATTTATATGTTTCTATTAACATTAAGATCTAGACTAAAAAGACAAAATTCATTCGTTGCTAATGAATATAAAAAATAAAAATAAAATTACCTTGTTTAACTTCAAAATAGCGATATATAACGAACTTTTTAATTTTATTTTATATAAATCGACTTGTAAAGTTACCACTAGACAAACACCAACATATTCTGTACTAATAGTTTATCATGGGTTCACAAGAATAAAATTGAAAAGTCACATTGAGATCCCCAACAATAATATAAATATATAGATCTATAGAAAACTAAAATTGTAAACATAGTGCAAACACAAAGCAGCCTTGATCTCTTTTATTGATTCAGTTCATCGGTTCATATATTGGGTGTGCGAAAAAAAAGGTTTAGAATTAAATTTAATCTTAGATGTTCACTTAAAGGGACTGGCGTTGAAATTTCAAGTGACCTTTATTGAACGATGGTCCTGTGGGATTCACAACGGTACCCTTTTAACTTGTATCTGATAAACAATGAACATATTTTTTGTTGCAGAGATAGGCAAGGCATGCACTTTTTTAAAAGAAACCAAAATAATTAATTTTAAAAGTTAAAATAATAACATTAATTAATGTTCTATCAAAACTTACAGAAATCATTTCGAAATTAAAAAATCTTTTTAATAACGAATAAATTAGAACAAACCGGTCGTAATTTCGAATGCTGTGAAAACGAACTGAAAAGGAAAGATTTCTAGCGAACGATGTTTTTGAAGCCATGCCGTTTTTTGAGACATCGGTTGTGGTATTATTAGTATCTATGTTATATAAAGGAAAAGGGTTAAAGGGAATATTTTTCTTCACAAAGACTTAACGTAGACGTTTGTGGGAAAAATAAAACTTGTTTAGCAAAAAAATCATTTGAAAAGTTGTCACAAATAGCAATGATTATTTATCCCTGGTTTAGGAAATATACTCAATAGACCTCACAGTTGGTTAACAATAAATGCTGGGAAACCAGGGCAGTTGGGAGAATTATTGTTTTACAGGGACTGGGAGGTTTAATAGAGGAGAGATGGGATGGATTTAGAGGGTTCATGTCGGACTGTGAGCCAATAGGTTGGATTTCGAGGGATTGAGAAATTGAGGGATATTATGAGAAATTAAGGTGTATTTCGAGGGAATAAGGGTGGTCATATAGAATTAAGGTGGATTATACAGGATTGGCCTGAATTATGAAGGGGGGTTTATGATGACTTTAAAGTTTGAAGATTGTAGCTTGTAGACCTAGGAGGCTAGTCATTTAAGATTTTTAGGCTTTTAGGAGAAAAACCTAATAAATTTAACCTATTTCAAAATTGTATTCTTTAAAAATGTTGCTGTTATTACTAACACTGTGCTAAATCTTAGCTCTGGCAGAAGATATAAGCTTATAAATTGTTAGTTAACGAACATGAGTTGGATAGAAAATTAAAATTTTGTAAAGTCTGCTAAAAACCAAAAATCAACATATCAACATATAGTGGAATGGTACAGTTAAGTATAGTGAAACCATTTTTGTTGATACAACTTTATCATTAATGTATCAAAGCTCAGAGACGATCTTTGAGTCATCTCTCAAACATCAGGTTTCTGGGGGCACACTGTAAATCACAGAACCAGAGATTAGAACGCTAATTTAATTTTAACGATATTTTTTGTCAGGCAGCAGAGATTTGTAGATAGATAGCAAACATACAGGGTGTCCCAAAAAACATGGGAATTCAGTGACGAATTGGATATCGTCTTTGTTATGATTTAGCATTGTAATACCTAATTTCAAAAGCCATAATATAATTATGTCTGATAGAGTTTAATTTATGAAAACGGTAAATGGCTGTAAAGATGGGTCAATAATGCATCCGGAAGATGAATAGTGAAAACGGACAAGTTTACTCTGTTTGTATACTGTAATTTTATTGTTTTACTAAGTACACCCTTATGCAGTCAAAACATAACAAACAAAATGTAAACATAGCAGACGAAACTCTTACAGATTACAGCTTTCTCAGTAGGTATCACTATACTAAATCAAAGAATTATTTGAAAAGACGATATCGAATTCGTCACTGAATTCCCATGTTTATTGGGACACCCTGTATTATAGATATGAATATATATATATACAAGGAAGTTAGAAACTATACGGCGCAACTAGGAGGTGTTTATTTCTGATTAAACGATAACAATGCACACCATGTATCGAAAAAATGTTGAACTGTACGATGTCGTTTAGTGAATAAACTAGGTTTAGAAACTATACGGCGCAACTAGGAGGTGTTTATTTCTCATTAAACGATAACAATGCACACACCATGTATCGGAAAAAATGTTGAACTGTACGATGTCGTTTAGTGAATAAACTAGGTTTAAATTAAAGATACATGTATTGTAAAATAATGATTGCAAAATGTGTAAACCGTCAGATAAAAATAAAAAAAGGTTATTTGGATCAATTCTCTTCTGATATTTTTTATCTATAATGTAAATATAGATATGTTCATTAACCAAGGATATAAACTGAGGTCATCAAATCCTAGCGGTCGATCTAAGAATTACTAAACAGTGAATGCAATTTAACAAGTAATTGACCAAGGATATAAACGCGGGTTGGTCATTGAATCTGCTTATTCCCCCCTAGCGGTCGATCTAAGAATTACTAAGCATCGAATAAGAATTTAACAACTAATTGACCAAGGATATAAACGCAGGTATGTCATCAAATCTGCTAATTTCACCTAGCAGCCGCCCTTAGAATCAGTATGCAATAAACGATGAAATAAAAAATTATTTAATTCAATTTCAAATTATTTCGCTGCAGTTTAAAAGCCAAAACAATTCTCTTAAATGAACTTTTAAAAAAAATTGAATGATAAACGCATTTTAAATTTCGAACACATACATTCAGATTATGGAACATTGTAATTCATTTAAAACAAAATTTACAACTGTGTGAGTAGCACGACTAGTCAAAATGTGTTTTTTTTTCCTAATTGGTTATTCCGAAAAAAAGCTTTACCTGAAATGTAAACCCCTACAAATAGACCTTATATAACTGTATTTCATGTTGTCATAAACCATAGTTTTATCAGAACCGTGAAAATAGACTTACTACATTACTAAATATGCAACGTTACTATCTTTCACGATTACTGAACCATTTGAAATCATAACTTTGTGCCTCTCAGTCGTTAGTCGTCTTCCTTTTCCCCAGTTTTATGGGCCCCACTGTAGTCTGTATCACATTTCAAAATTCATTCTTTACAAAGATCATATTAAATATAAAAAAGATGCTGATTTTTTTATTTAAAGGCCTAAGCGAAGCAACCCCATTTTGTCGTTGATTATAAAAATCAGGCTTATATTTACATTATATTAAAGACCAAACTACATTTTTCATTTTTCAGATTGTAGTGCAGCGTTTCGAAAGCCATAAACCTACAATATTTAAATATAGATTAAAGAATAAAGCCCAACACTAGTAAGAGCGTGGTGGGGGGATGCCACGTAGTATTCACTGCACGGTATTAATATTGATTGATTGATCGGAGTATATTAGAAGTGAATGCGCCATCTATATATGGAGCAGATATTCATATAGGATAGTTACAACTGATAGATGTTAGATACCAGATATATATAGATATATAGATACCAGATATATATAGATATATAGATACTAGATAAATATAGATATATAGATACTAGATACAGGGTGTCCCACGAAACATGACAATAGGAAGACGACTTGAAAGTCGTCTTTGGCATTTGAATTTATTTGTGACATTTAGTCTTCTATCTACTTTAACATGTATGATTCTTGAAACAATTATCACATAATTCTCCTAGCCCTGGCATTTCCAAAAAGTGGTCTGCGTTTTTTGTGCTTTCAATATTACCTGAGATATAAAGAGTTTGGTTTAGATTTCAATTTTGTTAAATAAAAGCAAAATTGTCGAAATCTGAACGAAATTCTTCATATCTCGGGCAATATTGAAAGCACAAAAAAGGCAGACCACATTTTGGAAATGGCAGGACAAGGGAAATTTTGTGATTATTATCTCTAGAAATTTACTTCTAAAATTAGGTTGACAAATAAACGCAGCAAATTTTATCAAAAATCAAGACGACATTCAAGTCGTCCTGCATACTGTCATGTTTCGTGGGACACCCTGTATATATACATGAGTTGTTCAAAGAATTTTGACTTCTGAGGATCGTCATGAGACGTAAAACATTATGTTTAGTATAATTATTTTTTAATAAAACCTGAAGTTTAAAAATTAAAATATATGTATAGATATATATACAATAAAGAGTGTTCCACTAAACATGACAGCTGAGAGATGACTTTAAAATCGTCTTTGCTCGTTGATGCCACCCAAAGACAAAATGTGCCAAAAGAGTTTAACAACCTAATTGCAAGGTTTCCACAAGGGTTGACAAACTTTAAAGATGGATTTTTTTAAATATTGTGTATCACTTGATGCCACCCAAAGACAAAATGTGCCAAAAGAGTTTAACAACCTAATTGTAAGGTTTCCACAAGGGTTGACAAACTTTAAAGATGGATTTTTAAAAAATTGTGTATCACTTAGCTTACGCACTGAAAAAAATAATTTTGCTCTGTGAAAACTGAACTGTTTTCTTTCAGCCGGTGTCGTGCATGGAAAGCCTACCCACACTTGTATGCCGAGTCTATTGGTTACTGATCCAATCAGGGTTTAGTCATGTGTTTGTTGTCTATTCTGAACCAATAGAAATTGTATGGCGGTAACATTTATCTTTCTATCTATCTTATCATCCAATTAGAGATATGAATGCTTCAATTTATACAAAATTATTAGTTTACATAAATAAATGCACATTTAGTTCTAAAACGTATTATTGAAGGGGGAAACGCAAAATAATGTTGTTTGATACTAAAATATCTTCTCCATTTCAAATAATCAAACAATCTTTAATTTTTCGAGACATATTTAGAACATTTTTAAATGTTTGCCCTTTCAAAATACTTAAACAGATATCGGCGAGTGTCATAACGTTGGTTTTTATGTCTAAAGTTGTGTACATGGCCCACTTATAGATCTATCTATCTATCTGAACTCTCATGGACCAGCGCACATGTAATACTTTTGAATGGACTTTACAGCTGATATAGCTAAGTGGACCCTAGATTTTTAGTGAAATTTTTAAATCTTTGCACATGGTATACTTAAGATTTTAGTCTGATAAATGTTCATTCTGTTTATCGTACATTCTTTAAAAATAACTAGTTCCTTAAAAAAATGTTTAGAGGGAAGTTTGCAGGGTCCAAAACATAGTGGAATATTAGTAAGTGGAGTGCCCTGGAGTAAGAAAAAACGAAATACTATAGTCTATAACCAATATCGTGTAAACATGACATAGCCTCTCATCAAATGCTCCTTGTTTTGGGATTTCACAAAAGTGGTCTGCCATTTTTGTACCTTAAGAATTGACTGAGATATTGAGAAATTTGTCTAAAATTTTTATTATTTAATACTACCAATACCTCCGACAGTTTATTTAATACAAAGAAGGAGGCTAAATTTTTACCATGTTTTAAAGACTTAAAATATGCTTTTTTAACTGACAATTATTAACTTTACGAAAATCGCAGACAAATTTTAACTCCAGGGTCCAATGTATAATGTACTGCATGACACTCCACGCATAACACTGGGATCAGGTAACCCTAATCCAGTAGTTAAACCTGGTGCAAATTGCATTTTTTAATTTCCAACTCTGAAATATGCTTAAAGGAGTCTATACCCTCAACATCTATTAATAACCCTCTGGTGTAAAGTTCGCTCTTTAATTAATTATAAATGATCAATACAAATACGCACAGATCCATCTCTAGGAGTATTGAAAAATACAAACAAAGGACAAAAAAGTGTCTTTTAATATATCACTTTAAGCATCAAAGTGAAAAAGTTGTTCTCTCATTTAATCAATTCTGATACTGGGGGAACACTTTAGGTGTGATTTAAAAATTAAATTAAAAGCTAAAGACTGAATTAACAACAGCAATTGTGCAATGTAAACAGATTCTTTTCATTGAATAAGTAATTTAAAAAGTAAATTTTAAAACAATTTGCTTTAAAACAACACAAAAAGTATTGCTTTAATGTCGTCTTCCTATTCCACAGTATTTGGTTCTAACTGTAAACCTTTGTATAGTATTAAGTTTGCAACAGTTTAACAACTCTATGTAGAGTTGAGCACTATGTACTCTGAGAAAAATTATTAAAACAAAAAACCCCAGGTCCGCATACCTTCTCCCAGAGTATTTATCATTCGAGAAAATACTTCGTTTGTCAAAACAGTCAGTTTGTATATGTAAAAGACTAATAGCCTACAGATAAACTTACTGAAGGACTAAAGGACTAACAACTGACAGACGAACAGACTGAGAGACTGACAGACTGACAGACTGACATACTGACAGATACTGACAGACTGGCAGACTGACAGACTGACAGATTGACAGACTGACAGTCTGACTGACTCAAAGACTCAAAGACTCTAAATAAATTTATGAACTTTACCGATAAGATAAGAAAAAAAAACATTTTATTTTGTAAAAAAAACCGTTTAAAAATGATCAAATAATACTGTACTGTCAAATATTGCACAATATCCTCTAATGCAGAAAATGCAAATCTCTAAATATAATAATTATGTAGATAGATGTTTAAATTAAACATTCTTCCTATCATGCCATCTGTTTAAAGTTAATGTGTGTTTACTGTAATTCTCGGTAATTCTTCATATTAAGAATATATTTACAGACCCATCAGCTGAGATGGCTACCGTCAGATATTTTAAAGCAAAATTATCTAAACATACAGGGAAAAATTAAATAATCAAATACAACCAGGGTTTTCCACAAAGGATGAGACTTCAGAGACGACTGTACGGAATTTAAACGATCTGTTTCCTACATTGGACTACTATATCTTAGGCATATACTTAATTTAACCTTGGGATCGTCTTCATACCGTCTCATTCTTGGGATCGTCCTTGTACAGTCTCATCCTTGGGATCGTCTTCATACCGTCTCATCCTTGGGATCGTCTTCATACCGTCTCATCCTTGGGATCGTCTTCATACCGTCTCATCCTTGGGATCGTCTTCATACCGTCTCATTCTTGGGATCGTCCTTGTACAGTCTCATCCTTTGTGGGTAATCCAGGATTTCTGTAGTTCTCCTCAAAGACGAAAATTAGATTTCATTTGTTTCATGTCATAGGTAAGAATATGTGTATCATTAATACCTTGGAAACCTCTAATCCTTAGCTTTTGTAACGTCTTTGGTACAAATAATCTACAACGACTGCATCCTCTCATTCAGAAAAAGGTCTAAAACGTATAAAAGAGACTTCATATACTTAAATATCCAACAAAAAGCATATACAAAGAAACACGAAAAATCGTAAAAATTTTTAAAATCTTCTTTTTCAAAGAGATAATTTTAAGGTTTCCTGTTGTAATTTATACGTTCCGCGTAATTACGCGTAACACTTTCTTTCACATACGGAGGAGCATTACGCGAAATTACGTGTTAATTACATAAACGAAAGAACGTCTAGTTTCGCGTAATTAAGGCGTAATTACGCAAAATTACGTAATACGAAACCATTCCATAATTAGTAAAGCACATATTATTATCGTTAGAAAATTTAGCGTAACTACACGAAATGAAAATTGTTTCGCGTAAGTGAATATTCTCTTTGTTGGAAGCATAATTTTGAATGAAAATTACAAACAAATAACTGTATAACTGTAACTGTAAATAGGTGTTTTCTTTGTTCTGATTGCAGTTGCAAACCAAATAATTTAGGTATTAGCATCCATTTAGCCGAAATTTTGCCAATTACTTTTCAAATACAAAATTTAAAGAAATGCTAAATGATTTCTTCTGTCAACGAAAAGAGGTTTTTATATTATATCAACGTGTGATAGAAAAATAATAATCAATTATCAAGATTCATCATGACTGTTCGCAAAATATTGTGCATAAAAGACATTTTTTTGTGTGTCTTTTAGTTCCTACGTTTTAATTACAAACTCAGTTACAGTTAACAAAGTATTTAAAAAGCACAATAGGTAATTTCAAATATCTAGGAGTTATATAATTGGTGTCTACAATATGTAAATAATATCCAACTTCTACTAACTTTAGATAAATAATTATTGAATGCGCCACCATACCCAACGATAATTACCATATACGGTAGCTTGTTAGTGGTTCAAAGAATTCACCGTGCTTTGTCCCACTTCCCTCAGGCAATTTTCAAAAAAGCAGCATATGGATTGAAGGGATTTTTCGCCTATTTCAGGAAAACATAAGACTCTAATTCTTTAATTTAGGATTATAACTTTGTCCAAAGAGTTCTAGATTGTCCAATATCATGTGTTCACTATGAAAACTGCGGTATTCTAATCAATTTTGCGGATTTCTTAAACTTTGGGATTCTGATAAACGCAAAAGGATAAAATACATATAATAACTGAAATTACAGTTAAAAGGTGTAAAGAATGCCGGAAAGAAGGTGAAATTTGGACGAAAATAAGGGAAGTGCACTGCTGAAAAGTCTATCGACTTTGGGATGTCATTTGTGGTCCGGATGAAAAACAGGGGCGGTCTGCCTTCCATTCCTCTTTGAGGACGCATAAATGTATGAAATTGAACAGTGATCACTGCAGGAAAAAATAAATATGCATAAATATAGGTATAAACGTAATTTTAGAGAATTATATAGTTTTTTTGAATAAGTAAAGAGAGTTTTAGCTGAAAATTTTGAAATAAAATAGTAAACAAAACAAAAATAAAATAAATTATTTGTATGAAGTTTTAAATTGATGTGCAAATGCACATAATTACGTTTAAAGGGAGTGACCGACTAAGAAGGGTTATTTAATAGAAAGAAAGCGTATGTAATATTAAAATCTTAAGTTTTCTTTTCTTATAATTGTGCTAATCATCAAAACTAGAAGCTACGATGTCACAAAGTCGTATTAGCATTTTCATCCTCTCCTTCTGTCTAGTGGAGTTTAATACAAGAACGAAAAACATGTGCTTGTATTTAGGAACTTTAAGGCAAAAGCCAAGAATATATATATATATTGTAAACTATTTTCTTACAAAATAAATTGAGGATTCTTTAATTATAGTCAACTCTAATTTTTAAAAATCATTACATTTACTAAAATTGCGTTTTATCCTAATCAGTATTTTATTGTGTTTTTTTAGATTTATGAAAATTTTTCGGAAAAAAAGTATGAACATTTTTTTTGCGTTTTTCACCTTTTAAACCTTTGACTGATAAAGATCTGCGGACATGTCCTTATTTATCTTTGACTGATAAAGACCTGAGGACATGTCCTTATTTATCTTTGATTGATAAAGATCTGTGGACATGTCCTTATTTATCTTTGACTGATAAAGACCTGAGGACATGTCCTTATTTATCTTTGACTGATAAAGACCTGTGGACATGTCCTTATTTAGCTTTGACTGATAAAGACCTGAGGACATGTCCTTATTTATCTTTGGCTGATAAAGATCTGCGGTCATGCCCTGAGTAATCTTTGACTGATAAAAATCTGCGGGCATGTCCTTATTTATCTTTGAATGATAAAGATCTGCGGACATGTCCTTATTTATCTTTGACTGATAAAGATCTGCGGACATGACCTTATTTATCTTTGAATGATAAAGACCTGAGGACATGTCCTTATTTATCTAATTGAATGAAAAAGACCTGAGGACATGTCCTTATTTATCTTTTATTTATCTAGAGAAACGATTATAATTGAACACTTTGTTTGCAGGCTGTTTTACATTCTACAAATGTAATTTTTTTTTAATAGGAAGGATCACCTACATTCAATTACTTTATTAGGTCCGGATCATCATCAACACAGAATATTGAACTATCAATATTCTCTTTCTAGAAGTCACAGAAAATAAATATTTAGATTCTTAATTTTTAAAACCGCTGGACAGAGGATATTTGGGATTTTCGGGGAAACCATGTAACGTCAGCTGTGTTAGGTTTAACCTGTACGTTAGCGTACACTCCAGGTTTTCCGCAACTTAAACAACATTTTAAAGATAAACAAACGGAGTTCTCTGCCATCAATGATCAATGAAAGTTTTAAAAATTACTATTGTAAATCGGCCATTTAGCGCGCTCTTTGCAAAAAGGATCACTTGAAATTAATTACCCAAACAGCCCCTTCAATAATCTAAAATAAATCCTAATCAACAAAACTGCACTTTTGTCTAAATAATCCCTTCTTGGCCTTGCAGATCACTCCCTTTAAGTCTCCAGCGGGATATATCCGCCGTGACTTATAAACTTACGAATGTCTTTTACAAACATCTTTTACATTTTCAGCCTTATAATAAAATATGAATTCTCCAACTGCTCAAAATTTTAACCAAAGGGCTTAAAATTTGTTTGATGTTTATATTTTACAAAGCAGTAAGAACAGAGGGGGGCATGGGGGATTGGACTTCAATGACTTTTTTTCGTTTTTTCTCCTATTGCTAAAGATTCTAGAATTTTTTTTTCAAGGTTTCAAAATTGACTGTACAGTAAGGACAAATAAAATTAATTATCTGGATATCTTAAAACGCATTGAATTTGGTGTATATCTGTAGTATAAATCCGCTTTCACTTTCAATTAAGAATAATCAATTTTGAGATAAATACAAGAATATCTTTGTATTTTTTTTGCTCAGAAGTGAATGTTTTTTGAAATTTATAAATGTGTAAGAAATTTACGAAAATGTCAGGTATAAAGCAAAAATACGTACGGCCACCATGCTCGGCATAAGCCAAGCGTATAATATATAAGTTCTAACCAAAAATATTTAGTTTTGTGTTTGCTCTTTTCGTACTGTATGTAAAGATAGAATAAAAACATTTGACTTGAATAACAGGGGGGGGGGGTATATTTAATACAAATCAAATCTTTAATATTTTTCTGTTTAAAATACTGCAGTTCGCCTACCTCATGGTTTAATCCAATTCAATATTTGATTCACTTTAGTTGGGTAAATTCTTCAATTGACGCTTTACGCAGGAAGGGGTTAGGTCGGCGCCGTATACGCAGTTGTTCCGTGCGCCACATTTGAGTCAGTCGGTCATGAACCGAGACAGAGTGAACATATTAGCGTATACTGGCCAGCAGAACGCATATTTCGCGTCAAACATATATCATAGTGATGACTGATGGTGATTTATATATAAAAGTAAAATGTGTAATAAACAGCTTAGTTTTAAGTTAGGTTTTAGTAGAAGGGGGGGGGGGAGGCTATCAAATTAAAAATAAATGTTGAGGAAAGGTGGAGAGATTTAGTATTGGAGTAAGGGGTGTAAAATACTGCTCCTCTCATACTAGAGAGGCATTTCTAAACTGAAAAGTGGTAAATTGGTAAATACTTATCACTTTCTCCATTTTTAACAATAGTTTAAAAGCTGCATGATCCAAACCAGTACAAGGATGTCAGTCTTGTCTTTACCGAATCAGCCCGTCTAGTGTACCCCAACTGTTTGACCCATTGCGGACTGTAAGAACTTAAGTGTTTTCATCATGAATAAAGATTATTTAATATCAATAGGTTTATTTTGGTTTAAAATCAAGAAATCCTGATCATAAATAATCATAATAATCATTTAAAACCACATAAACGATATTTCAATAAAAAATGCCTTTTTGTCCTTATTAAATCATATTTCACGAATTGACTGGTTTGCGGTTTCTTAATGTATATTTTAATGATGTTATCTGAATGTTAAGGAAATGTTAATGCTGTTAAAGGATGTTTAGTGAACAAGGAAACCATTAAAAGATTTACTAATGGGCCCTTCCTAAATGGATGTCTACATGGCACCTAGACAAATTATGTAAAACTCCGGAACAAAACATATCATTATCTGTTCTTGGTTTTGAATTAAAATTCCATCGTGGATTATTTTGCTGTACAATGTGGGAATTCAACAAACTATTTTCCCTTTTCCTTCTTCATGCATCTTCTGCAATTTAGTTTTTTATTTGACAATCAAATAAAAAACTTTAGTTCGCACAATATTAAAATTAAAAGTTGAGAATAACAATGGTCATGAAAGATTTAAAACATGAAAATGAGTAAAGATTATTATTTTTCATGCGATCTGGCTTAAACTGAACAATATTAAGTTACAGAAATGAAAAGCAAAAACAGTGCTTTATGCTTTGATTGGAGCATAGTGATGAATTACAGATAATTGATATTAAAATTTTCTTTGAAAAAAATACGAAAAAAATGTTTTCCCTAATTTAACTTTCATTAATATTCTTAATTTATAAAATTTAATTTTGAGCTCATTTAAATAGATAAGTGATGAAAGTCCAACTGTAAAAATCACTTAGTCTGAAAAGTTAGAAAAGCTTATTTAAAAAGAGTACAACTATTAAAAAGGAATTGAGTTTTTGCCACAAACTCTGATTTTCTAACTTCTATATCTTTGCGACCCGATGTCGTAGATCTTAGATATTTCAAACTATGAACTCTGTTTGATCAAATTGTCATAGTTTGAAATATCAAAGGTTTACACCATCGGATTGCAAAGATGTAGGGATTAGAAAATTTGAATTTGTCGCTAAAACTCAATTCCTTTATCAATAAAAATGCCAACTAATGAAAGTCTATATAAAAATAGTAATTTAAAATGATAATAACAATAAAAAGCTCAACCCAAGAAAATATACTCAAGAATAATTTATTCGCAGAATGTTTACCATGTCATCTAAAATCCGTCTATGAAAATACAATACATAGAAAGTACATATTAAAAGTACCTTCCTATAAAAGTCCATCTGCAAAACGTTGGTTAATAAAATGTGCTCCTACCTAATTATATTATTATCTAATAGTTCGACGAGTCTGACAATGACCTCCGAGCATTTATTAAATAAACGTTATATTTCCTGCTTGTTATGAACCCTAGGCAAAGAGTATTAAAGAAAGAATGCGGGGAACCAAGAGATTCTCTAAACTTGACAAATTATCAGAGTTCAATGTAATTTGAATAATAAGAAAAAGTGTCGGATTAAAGGGACTGTACACTTAATTTCAAATGTCCCTTAATTAAAAAAAGTTACAACATTACCCATAAAAACTTTATCTGAGTCCGAATTTGATGAATTTGAGCCGCGTCTTAAATCCCCCAAAAACCGGTTTCAATTGAGCACCGGCTTAAATCTTGAAACATTGAATACGATTTTTAAGTGGAACCAACCATATTTAAGCCACGGCTTAAATTTAAGCCGCGGATCAAATTCTTCAAAATTCAGCCTCTGATTAGAAAAAATGAGATATCCATGGTTTCTTTTTTTAAGTGATTTGCAAATGTCTTGCTTCAGAAAAAATAAAGGAAATTGTCAGAATAAAACACCTTTCAAACTGGAAAAGCGGCGATATTTTCCACTTAATAACCAGATAAAAATATATGCGAAATACCGTTAAAAATCGGGCAAGCCCCTCTTCAAATGGGGGCTACCGGCTACTTGAAATTTCAATGGTAGTATTCTTTAAAATACATCTTGTTTGTAGGAGAAACGATATCTTTTTAAGAAAATATCAGTTTTGAATTCTGAGAAAACTCTTATTTATACTCCTAAGCCAAGATGTTTGGACCCCGAAATGTAATCGGTTCAATTATGTTGGTTCCAGGTTTACCGTTCATCAGCAATTATAGACGGGGCCCAATACTTGTAGGAATGGGGGTCGTTCTAAAAACAACTTTTTAAACGATCGTTATTGTTTGAACCTTAACAAATTGGTTTCAAAATTGTTAAAATAATCCAATTTTAAAGTTTATTTAGAAAATGTAAAACGATTTTATGATTAACAAATCTTAGTTTTGAGTTTTTGAACAAAAAGCCTTTTTCCGGTATACAAATACAGGAAAATATGCAGGGAGGGGCGTCGTTTGGATTTTTTTTTGGCGATCGGTTTCTTTTTAATATCAGTTTGTTTTTCAAGTTTTTTAGTCTTTAACGAAATCGTTTGAAAAATATTAGGTCATTTGCATTTTTTTTTCGGACGTACAAGGACACAGTTCTTAATAGTTACGATACTATTTGCTTTGTAATTGAATTAAATGCACGTAATTATTGCTTTAATTTCGTCTTCCTATTTCACAGTTTTCTGCTCCTTATTATCGTTGAAAATGTTTTAAAACTAAAAGAATATTATTGTTAGAAATATATTTATTTTACTTCCTGAAACGTTTTACCAGCACAAATATTGGCACTCCTTTGTATTAAAACCATTTAGAAAAATTCATTTGGGACATGATAGGCGATACAAATGTCATTACTATAAAAGTATTCTAAAAATATCATAAAATATCATAAAAGCTTAAAAATTCTTTACGGAAATAGTTACCACAAAGATTTATAGAATTGGTGAATGGGAATACGGATGGATTTGGGAAGGGTTAAAAATTCACTCTAAAGAATTGAGTCTTTGCTACAAACTCGGATTTTGTAAACCTTATATCTTTGTAACCCAATGTCGTAGAGCTTAGATATTTCAATCAATACATTCTGCCAAATCAAATCATATAAGTTTAAAATATCAAAATGTCAGGTTGCAAAGATATAGGGATTAGAAAAATATGAGTTAGCGGTAACGGCTCGACTCTTTTATATGAATGGTTATTAGACTCTTGTTTGGGATTGCACAGGGGGCAAAATATTTACTGTTTTAACCTATATTTAAATAAAAGATGTAATTATAACGCAATAGAATAATAAACCTAAAAAAAAGTTTAGAGTTTCTTGGTTTATTTATGCTTATATACTTGTGAATGAGGCAAAATATCGTAACTACGTGCAACGGTAAAAAATGTAATTAAAACCTATCTAGTAGATTTATGTATATATATATATATCTATCGACAGAACATGCTCAGAAGCCCCATTAAACAGGGGGCATTTAAGGGACCTTTCAGTCTTGTTGGGTAGAGATGGGAGTTACCAGCTATTTAAAGGAAGTTGCTTTTATATATCTTACCTCCATATTCCGGTTACAAACACAAAAAAAACATTTGAAAAGCCATGCATTTTCTTTTCAAAGACAATTCCAAAATGTAACTTTATCTCCATGTTTACTGGTTCACCCTGTATGAGACCACCCCTTCGGCAATAAACTGTTGTAGCACTAGGTGTTTAAACCCCTTTCTGTATGTTAACCTTTTAAAACAATTGCCATTCGGTGGTATTTAGGTATTTAACTATTTAACTATCACGCCCATTGTAATACGTTGCTCTGTTATCCTATTTAATTTAATAACTTAGTTACCGGGCTTTAAAACAGCGATTATCTTAAAACAATTTGTAAATATCAATTCATGTAGCAAAACTATTGTCAATTTAACCCAGCGTTGTCTGGAAACAAAAAAAATCGATAAAAGTTAACTAAGATTTTTAAAGCAAGAACATTCCCAGGGTTCCACAGATCGTTCCCCAGTCAAGAGGCAAATCAGTCAAGTTTTGATCAGACACACATACAAAATATTAATGCGTTTTTACTTTATGCATTATTTTCTCTGTCAATATAATTAATATAATTCTACCGAAATTAGTTTTTCAAAGTTTTTATTGAAAAGATATCATTAAATTCAAACCGAGACATTATGATAAAAGAAAGTCTTTTTTGGACTCACTTTATCAAATTCATTGCAGATTTATTTCCTCTGAGGAGATTCCTATCACGTGGAATCAATATGGCCGTCCATATAATTTACATAATTCAAACTTTCAGACCTCAATTTATTCAAATCATTTGGAAATCTTTGACCATTAAAGAATTTAAGGTAACCACTTCAGGGAATATGGAGGTGCATTGTTAATATTTCAGAACTGTTTTCACTTTTCTTTCAAAATAATTGCATTTTAAGCAGAATTATTTGATATCTGGGTTTAGTTGTAGAATTTCAAAGTTATGTGGCTGATTCATAATTGTATATTTCTACGGTCGACAACAGACAAAAATATTTTTAATTTCAATTTATCAATTTAAATCATTTTATTATTTTATCATTTTTTCTCTTAAAATAGGAAACTAGACAGATGGGAAAAGTAAAATTTACGCGACATACCTCTTCAATTAGAGGAGTTAGAATTGAAAATATATTAATTTTCAACCTTACGTACACAACACGGGCAGCCGTAGTACATTTGAATTTCCGAGCCGGGTCAACCTTTCCCGTCCCAGTTTATACTGTACCTAGCTCTATGGACAGGACTATCCTGTGCAACAAGGTTGACGCGGCCAGACTTCATGCTTTATATAGGATGAATTTACTTTTACTAAAGGGGAAGATTTGCGTGATAATTTACTTTAGTTTAACGTGCCTTGACTCTTGTACAGGGTGTCCCAAAAAACATGGGAATTCAGTGACGAATTCGATATCGTCTTTTCAAATAATTCTTTGATTTAGTATAGTGATACCTACTGAGAAAGCTGTAATCTGTAAGAGTTTCGTCTGCTATGTTTACATTTTGTTTGTTTATTGTATCGTGTAACCTGTATCGTGTATCTTGTATCCTGCAGATCAAGTCCTGTATCACGTATGTGGGTGGTAGATAAATTGCAAATGCATGTGTGCACTTCTTGGGTTAAATACGTTTTATAATTATTTAGATTTTCATCAGATTTGCTTAAACCTTAAACCCACTACCACTTTCAATTTCACAAACAATTTCTTTGCATTAAAATGCATGAAAGGGACCGTTAGCATAATTTCAAGTAACCTTATACATGTGAAGATGAACGTGTCTGATTTTCAACGGAAATAATTGAGAAATTCAAAGAAATAAACACTTTCCCAGTTAGAAAAATGACATTATCTTCAACATTTCTGACTTTGCATGGAGGGTCAATGAAAAATACGCTTACAGTCTTTATGAAGTCAATTTGAATATTTTGAATAATTTTCTTATTTGTAAAATATGGAGGTTTCTGGCGTAAATTTATTGTATTGCAATAATAGGAGTGCGTTTAACAAAATTTAATTGTAATTATATTTGAAATTAATATAATTAATATTTTACATAAGCATCAAAAAGTACACTTCATAATAATGATGATAATTTATATTGGTACGATCTTGAAATGTGATTTAAAAACTTTGGATCTGATTTTTTTTCAATTGAAAGATATCACTCTATAGAGTTCTTTACACGTGTTGGTAATCTTTGAGATGTTACAGAACTATTTCACATTAATTGTACATGGATACTCGGAATTAAAATCTGAGATCCGAGGTACGTTGAAAAGCTTGGGTATTTATTTTGCGTGGAAATGCCCTACTCGTAATTTTTGATCAATCAAGCTTATAACCATTGTGGAAAGGTTACAATCTGTGTGCGTAAATAATTTAATAGTAATAACAAAAACGACTTTTACTCCGATTTGTAATAGCTCATGCTAAATGAATACACCTGAATACCATGGATTAAGATAAACCCACCTATCCATTAATCTTGACCCCTTACACTGTATGTTGAGAATACACCCATATCAAGGGGGGTTTAGAAATAAATACAGGGCGAGGCAAAATAAACCATGCAAACTTTAAAATGAGATAAAAACATTGAAAATATCCACATCTTGTATTGAAAATCTAAATTAAAAATATCTGTTTTTCATAGCCCCCCTGTAATATAAATGAGAAGATGTGTTTGATAAATGGGATTTTAAATATATAAATGGTATGTGTGAGGATATGGTGTGTAGAAAGGTTAGGGCGGGCGGACCCGCCCATCGCATCATGAGCACTGTCAATAATAAAGGTATCAATAGAAGATGGAGGGGGGGGTGAGGGATGGAGGGGGGAGGAGTGGAATGATGATGTGAAAAAGTGATGTGTATAGGCGAGCATAATGATGCAATAAGCGTAAGATGAGATTGAAAGAAGGTGCAATGATGACCCGATAGGGGGGGGGGGGGGATTGGTGTTTGCCAGACGTAGAAAATATTAATATGTATAAACATTTTGTTAGATATTTGTTCTTGGTCATCTGAAAAAAAAACAATAATTGGTTAGAGACCAACCAGATCAGATTAAAATTTCATTTAAAATTTCTATTTTTAGTTAAACTTTGAGACTGACTTAAACAAATGCTCAACAATATTTTTTTGTTCTATAAGTAGTTGATTCCCCGCATCAAACTCTATTTTCTAATCTTCATATCATTCGTGATCTAATGTCGTAGAACTTAGATTTTACTTAGCCAAAGTTTGCCATATTAATACTTACACCATAAAGTTGCAAAAAATATTTTTATGATTTCGTATCCGTCGGCCTGGAGTCCTGATCTATGGTGCGCAAAAATTCTAAATTCTGGTTCGAATGCTGTTCTTTTTGAGTGGGTTTGCCATGACGGGAATAAACTGAACTAAGATTGTAAATATATTTATTTTGGATTTATGATTGGTAAAAAGTCCTATTTATGTTCACTGCATTTGGTTTAGTTTTTATTCTTTAAAATGCTGAATTTTTTGTGTTGTATATTTTTACGTTCAGCTTACAGGGTCCTTCCGTGCAAAGATGGCAATGCCCGATTTACAACGGTACCAACCATTGAAACCATTGTGAATCGGACATTGCCGAGCTATCGTTGCATAGAGGGTTACTTCTGAATCAAAACAAGGATTCTGAAGATTTCTAATATTATTATATCAATTATTTTCCGATCTGAAAATGAACAACTTTGATTTTCTAAAATTTTTTGTAAATTTATTAATTTTGTTTTCAGACTTACCTGCGTAACATGTAGAATGTGACAATGTTAGATAAAAACTTCAAAATATTGATGTTAAAGGCATAAAAGTGAACCAAGAAAATGAAAATGAAATTTTAAAAATGAACCCTTAAAATTTACGTGAAAAATGGAGACACGTAATTTAATTAAACTACGCCAAACAACTACTGGAGTTCAGATCAGAAAACGAAGGTGAGATATCACGCTGAACCAAAGTAAAATTAACCAAGGGTGGAAACTAATGACTATTTTTTGTAAGACACGAGTTTTAATCACTTCTGAGGATAAAATTGTTGTACTGGATACTAGGAGAACTTAATATCCATTAAACACACTTTAATATAATGTTTATCTTCTTATATATAAAAAACTTGTCAATTTCTATCACAAATGGTATACCCAACGTCAACAGGAACTGAGTTATTACCACAAAATTTTCTAATCCCTATATCTTCGCAGCCAGATGATGTAAACCTTTGATATTTTATACTATTTCATTTAACAGAATTTTATAGTTTGAAATATCAAAGGTTTACGACACTGGATTGCAAAGATATAGAGATTAAAAAATCAGAGTTTGCTGCAAGAACTTAGTTCCGTCAGACGTTTATTCGCAAAGTGTTTTCCCTTGCAGTTCTCTGAGAACCTAAAGAAGTTTACGAAAGATTACGAAACTACCTACCTCCCAGAAGAAGTAGAAGAACCAGCTGTAATTAGTTCAACTACTTCTCATTCACTAATTTATAAATTTCCATCTTTGAGAAATCAAAACGTTTTTTAGTTTTCAAATCTTAAAAACCCTAAATTACTTTTGTAACAATGTACTTCGCACTTTTCAGGAATTACCATAGAAATTCATAAAAACAAGATTTATTCTTTTTATATTTAGGGCTTTTTTAATGCTGCACATAATACCGAATTTTAAATCTTTAAAAGAGGTGTTATGTGTTTTGATATTGGCATTTTCCCTAGAACGGCTTCCCAACTGACAATTTCCCAAGTGGAAATTTTCCAAATAATGTGTAATTTCCCAAGCGTCAACTTCCGCAGGCTGATATAGGGCCAAGCGGTGCGGCTAGAATGGACTAGGGGGCCGGGCACTGCGGCTAGAATGGACTAGGGGGCCGAGCACTGCGGCTAGAATAGTATATTGGGCAGAGCGCTGCGGCTAGGACAGATTGGGGAAGTTGTCGCTTGGAGAATTGTACATCTGGGAAGTTGACCAAACAATTTGAAACATTTAAAAGGATTTCATTATTTATGTTTTATTTTAGTCAGCTGATCTTGACGAAAAAAAGCATATTTAAAGCTAGGTGTTTACTGTTTATAAATTAAAGACTTGAGTGTTCAATTTTTTATAAAATTATTTTATTTTTTAGAGAAATGAGAAATAAAAACAGAAATTCCGCTGATATTGAGCTTATTACAGGTACAGTAAACATCATTATTATTTTATACTTTAGTATCTACTGCAGGGAGTAATATTCAAGCTATAATAGTAGTTAAAACAATTTAATTCATTTCATTCTCCCTATTCTACAAAATTATGAAGACCGTCGTAGTAATAAGAAAATAAAAAGGTTTATGGCTAAAAAATGTAGGTTTGAAAAAAATGCAGATAGGCTGGGAATTGCATAGATCAATATCTTTGTATGAAAGTTTAGCAGTGTACTGCGCGGTGTGTAGGCCGGTCGAAGGCCGGTCGTAGGCCGAGAATAATTTCAACATCTCATTACATCAAATATAAAACTGTATATAAGATAGCAATAAAATCAAAACGATGAATGAAAACTAATAAATTCTACAGAGAACAATTTAAAATTGTTCTTAATGTCATATTGTAAACTGCCGCCCCCCCCCCCTCCAGGGAAAATATTGCTCTCTACTTAAGATTTTATTCAGTCCAAATATATATTTTTACTGCAGGGCCATAATTTAATTTAATTTATATCATAACTTACTGGCCACCTGTTAATAATGTATAGTCCCTTCCCACACACTGGTCTCATGTAGTAAATTAAAGGAATTTAAGACATCCTCTAGTATATTTAGTTTTAAAGGGACAATTCAGGCCATTCATTTATAGAGTGGAATGTGATATTAACGATGTAACCCTTTGAAAATGTATACGAGTTATTCTTCTTTTTCAATCTGAAAAATGATTAAGTTCACTTGGGGTCGTTTATTGCAGTGACTTGAGGGTGTGAGCTGAATTCGTATCTTTTCAAGAAAAACAACTTAATCTTTTTCGTTTCAAAATAATCTGATAAAGAGACAAAGGGTACTGTTGTGTCTCAAGATGTATCACTGGAAATTGCGTTGACAATTCCTTTCATTTTCAAGTAAAGCGAGTCTCTTAAAGGGAATGTTGGGAAAAATGAAAGGGGATAAATGCTGAAACCTAAGCGCTTAAAGGCACTGTTAGGAAAAATGAAAGGGGATAAAGGCTGAAATCTAAGCCCTTAAAGGCACTGTTAGGAAAAATGAAAGGGGATAAAAGCTGAAACCTAAGCGCTTAAAGGCACTGTTAGGAAAAATGAAAGGGGGTATAAATTGAAACCTAAGCACTTAAAGGGACTATTAAGTTAAATGAAAGGGGGTATAAACTGAAACCTAAGCGCTTAAAGGGACTGTTGGGAAAAATGAAAGGGGGTATAGACTGAAATCTAAGCACTTAAAGGGACTGTTAGGAAAAATGAAAGGGGATAAAATAGTGCAATTTTGCACCGCTAATCTCTTCAGGCTGCAGTTATGTAACCAAACTAAACTAAATCAAATTTTATTTTATTTTGTAATCATGGATTTGAAGAATTGTGTTGCAGTTAGAGGTAAACATTTTTCTCGAATAAAACAGAGGTTAACCTTTCATTTTCGTGTTGCTACAGAAATAAAAAGATATATAGAAAGATAGATATATAGATAATTAGCTATATTGATAAATATTTAAATAGATAAAAAGATAAATAGAAAAATAGATAAATAGATAAATAGATAAATAGAAAAATAGATAAATAGATAAAAAGATCAATAGATGAATAGATAAATAGATTTTTAGATAAATAGCTAAATAGATAAATAGATAAATAGATAAATAGATAAATAGATAAAAAGATCAATAGATGAATAGATAAATAGATATTTAGATAAATAGATAAATAGATAAATAGGTAAATAGATAAATAGATAATAAATAAATAGATAAATAGATAAATAGATAAATAGATAAATAGAAAAATAGAAAAATAGATAAATAGATAAAAAGATCAATAGATGAATAGATAATTAGATATTTAGATAAATAGATAAATAGATAAATAGATAAATAGATAATAAATAAATAGATAAATAGATAAATAGATAAATAGATAAATAGAAAAATAGATAAATAAATGAAAAATAAATAGCTAAATAGATAAATAGATAAATAGATGAATAGATAAATAGATATTTAGATAAATAGATAAATAGATAAATAGATAAATAGATAATAAATAAATAGATAAATAGATAAATAGATAAATAGATAAATAGAAAAATAGCTTAAACTTGTATTCCCTTTATGGAAGAAAAGTTAAGTTATGCAAACCAATTAAAATATATTTGGTCTCATTAAATTCAAAGAAACCTGAATTCTTACAAAAAATATATTTAAAAAAATAATAAAAACAATTTAAAAAAATAATAAAAAAATTATAAAATAAATATTTTAAAAACAAGGCAGGAACAACTAAAGTTTAATCAATGGAAGATATAATTGTAGGAAAACGTAAACTTGGATACAGTGATATCCAGAAAGCTCTGGAATAGAAAGTCGACTTTTAGACTCAAGTTATAACTTTACATAGTCAAATAAACATGAGGCACAGCAATTGTGCAGTGTAAACAGACCCATTTCACTTGATAAATGATTTAATAATTTATTAGTAAAGCTATTTGCTTTGTAACAACATCAAAGTACTTCAGTATTGCTTCAATGTCGTCTTCCTATTCTAGAGTTTTCTGGTCATGAAAGTAAATAACGTTGCGCTCTAATATTGGGTCCACAAAGGATGAATCTTTACTGATGACCTGAGACGGTCTGCAGTCTAAATGTGAATAAAGCCTTGATGAATTCTGTACAGTCGTTTGTAAAGTCTCATTCTTTTTGGTTAACCCTGTGTAATCTATAAAATAGATGAATTATATAGATTAAGAAATAAGCAAAAACTAAATGAAAATTTAAAGCACACCATTATCTATTGAAAGTTGTGGTGCATTCCAACGTTTTTATGTATCCATAACGATTTATTAATGATAAAGGCGAAAAAGAAATGGTTTATAATCTTAAAAGGGTTAATCGCACACTGAACATACCAAGAAAGGACTTTTTTCGATCAAAAAAATTTAGTTTGAAATACGTTATTTATTAAATCGCATATCAATTTGTCATATTTAATCGCATTTCACTGATCTACACTTATACACCCTGTGATAAATTCTTATGTCCATGGTATTTCCTTAATTTTGGGACACCCTGTATCGGATCGTGTCTCTATGGGTTTATAATAGATATTAGTGCACAGATCTAACACAGGTTTCATGCGCATCCCAATCCTTGTTTTGGTATTGTGTTTCCCTTTTCTTCCCACCCCACGCTCCTCCCATAACTTTGCGCAAATATTAACGTTCCGTAACTTTCACGTTTTGACATTTCAATATTTGATTTTTCTTAGCTTTGTTGTATTTGGTAAATTCATGAATCCAAAATTTTTGCTGATTTTTTAAAAGTGTTATTTCTCGTTCTCCGTTCATTGAATATCTAATCATCACTTGCGTTATCCTATCTGAAAATATATAGGGCGACCAAGCCACTTTGTAATTTTATAAATTTATAAATTTTTGTTTGTTTTGCTGTTTAATAAAGTATTTGAGAAGAAGTATTTGGTAAAATTTAATCCTTTTGATAATTCGCCAACTTACACAAAATTAATAGTGAAGTTTTCAGCCTCTTTGAATTCGGATATTTTAAATATTTTTTATCTAGTTTGCCAATTCATATCAAAATAAGAGAAAACGCAAACTTTCTGTTTCAAAGCAATATTTTAAAATTAATCAACAAACCATGAGCCCGATCTATAACGGTACTCTGTAAACATTCGTTTAAGCAAACACGATATTCATCTTTTTTATCTTAAAATAGATCATCTCAAATCGTGGTTTTGTGGCTGGCAGATTTAAGCAACAGAGACAGATAAAGGTTAACAGCTGTCCCTCATAAATATGGTTCACTTGAAATTACGTCAGCAGCTCTTTAATGTTGGTTTGGATAAATTTGTTGATCTGCCCCCTCCCTCCCTTTAGGAAAAATGAAAGG
>NW_019396326.1:78873-165092 GCF_000591075.1 Eurytemora carolleeae | reverse complement strand
GACTGATATAAATCAAGTAGGCATGGATAGATAGAAAAAGAACAAAAGAAAGATTGATAAATAACCCAGGATGGGTGAGAAATATATAACAATGGTAAATAAAGATGGATTAAAATAAAACAGCGCTGCGTCAATGCAATTGTGCACATTGATACAGTTATTTGACTTAATCATAACTGAACAATTTAAAACAATAACAATTGTTTTGAATATGTTTTTTAAGCTCTTCGTTCATGAAACATTAATGGCTCACTACTGAATAACCAACTTTGATTAGCTACTAATATTTTAAAGTCCTTTAAATGGATACTGTTGATATGGTTTCAAGAAATCCTCTATTGTTAACTTCCTTCTTCGTCACTGCAGCATAAATCCTCAATTCACTTCTATCGAAAACCGCAATTGAAAATACATAATTTTCAGATAAAATAAAAAGGTTTATAAATGTACCAATTTGAATCGGAAGTGATCCACCCTACATTTTACATTCTACATAATTTTTATCCTTCATAGTTATTAAAATCAATTTATATCCTTTATAGTTCTAAACTTCATTCTACATTATTTAAAGTTTTTAAACTGCATCTAATCCTTTATATTTCTTTTTAACATCTAGATATTTATTTTACGCATATCATAGTTACAAGAATTTGAATCGGAAGTAAGATTCTTTTGAAATAAATACGACTGCATATTATATCGTCAACAATAACATTAACATATATTTTTCAGGAGATGGAAGGTTTCGGAGAGCCCAGAGTTCAGAATGGGATTCAAGGCAATATTCAAATTAAAAACTTTTTTTACTTGATAAATGAAACCGTATTATTGAACTTAGCCGCGGAAACGTTTCAGAATAGAATTTTTCGATATTGGTAAGATATCCCTAGCATACCTTAGCNCCCCGTAAAAGTGAAAACTGGGATTTTCCAGGGTTGCAGAGATTCCCTCCTCCTAAGGGGCCCTGGACAAATTTCTGAATTGGTCCCTTCTGTTCAAAATTCCCACCAAAATGTTCGTAATTTCTGACAAATAATTCATAATTTTCACTTTTTTTATTGTACGATGCTGCAAACAAATTTCTAGAATTACTTTTATTAGTATCTGATAATAATAAAATAATTTTCATTTAATTGTAAACCGTAATTCAGTATTTTTTCAAAAAGAGCATTGATTATGTCCAATTCTTTAAAGGTTTAAATATCCCTACCAAAACAAGCCAACTCCCCCCCCCCACGATTTACGTAAAAGTTTATTAATTAGATCGACCCTCACCACCACTTTATACACTATACATATAACATATAAACAGTGTTTGTTTTATTCTTCATGACAGAAACAATTTATCTTAAAATATTCTTTAAAAAGCGAATATTTGCAAATTTTCTTTTTTCCATCTCATGATCTGAGTTCGGTTCCCTTTTGTCCATTTGACGGCCAAATTATTTTCAAATATTTTTTTTCTTTTTCTTGTGGTTGTTAACATTTTTTATTAACGATTTTGATGGTTATTATATCTTTTGATCTGACGAGGGTCAACCCAGACCGAAATGTATTTTCAATAAAATGTGGAACTAACAGCTACTTTTTTATTTTACAAAGGTTTCGTCCATCAACATCACCAAATTTAAAAAAAAAACAATTCTTTAAAGAAAAAGAACATTTTTGAGATGTCTTGTGTCAGATTTTATTAGTTATATAAAATAAACTTACTATGAAAATAATATATCTACGTAAAGTTTGTCACAGCTGATCTGACGGCATTCTGTCTGCTACACAGAGAAAGCTTGCAAAACAGTCTCTCATTGGTCGAATCAGAACCAACCCTGACTTGGGTTCTATCTAAGCCCGAGTTTGGGTTTTACTTGGGTTTAAGCTTTTAAAATCTCATCTCTGATTTCTGTGTTGAAAATACCGGCCTGATGCAGATGCCTCTAGGTTGTGTTAATTTATCAAGAAATATTTAGATCAATGTCTAGAAGTTAGGTTGAAATGGATAAAAAATGTAAATATGAAAACCAGGATTCCAAAAATGAATCGTAATGATGACGAATCCGATGAAAATTAAATTTCCACCCAAATGATTGATCTGCAGGTTGGATTGGATCAAGAAATATAAAAGTAAGGATTAATCGTCAATCATTAAACTGTTTTTCCCTTCTTTTAATATCATTGATTCTCCTTAAAGTTTAATTTTACGCAGAAATGACAATGTCAGATTCTAACCGGACTCCTTAAAAGCTTATCTTGATCAAGTATTAATTAGATATTCATGTTTTTGTTTCTTTAATTTTTAATTTTTAATTGAGGTTTCTTGCAAAAGTGACTCTTGCTTATAAGAAGAAATGGATAATTTTCAGAGTTAAACATTTTGTGATACAGAAAACAGACGGCATCAGGGTATTTTTGTAAATCGCAATCTTTGCGTGGAGGGTATCTTGAAGTCTATATAAAACCACAGAATGTCTTGTGGATGAATTGCGGTAGAAAGATAGAAAGATATCTAAACAAATAGATAGATCGTTCACGATTAAAATTATGAAAACAGTGTGAAGCTAGTTGTAAACCTACAGAAATATTTTTCATGTAAAACTAATTAGATATGTTTTAATATGCTTTGATATTTGTTGTGTACATGTCAGAAAATTACTTTAAACTCTAGTTATTCGAATTAATGTCTAAACTATTTTGTATAAGATAAATTCGCACCCTGATCTCTAATCGTTCTTCTTAAATCTATTTAATTGAAATGTTTTGTTATTATTACTAAAATTAGGTTGTAAAAATAATCAAAACAGCCAAGAGCTATTTTCCACCTAATTGCTTTATACTTGTACTGTTAATATAATCATCACTTTGTAATTGTAAACTCTATCTGTATACAGATACATTTATTTTAGCAATAAACTTTATCTTATCTTATCTTATCTAAACATGTAACTAACTATATAATCGTCATAAAAATTATTTTTATTCGGTTCAAGTGGGTTCTAGTATGTTGGCGTGTTTTATTGTGAATATATAGAGGGGAAGCGGGAGTATTTTAAATATCTTGTTCAACTGCATTATTCTATTAACAGCTTTCAGTTCGTGCATGTGAGGAGTTGGCTTGTTTAGGTCCTTGAATATAAGGTGGAACATGCATCAAACTAAATGAATAAGTAAATTCAACGAAAAATGTTATTCTTGTATGTTTACAATGATAACTCTTAAATTTAAATCTTGTATGTTTACAATGATAAGTTTTAAATTTAAATCTTGTATGTTTTCCATGATAACTCTTAAATTTAAATCTTTTATGTTTTCCTAAATAACTCTTAATTTAAAGAGTTATTGAGAATTTAAAAAACGTTGTAAAAAATTGATTATTTTCATTTTAAAATGTGAAAAGTTTTTGTGACAATAATTGTACTTTGTGACCTCGTAGCTCCTCTGGTTTTAACTTTTCGCACAAATATGAGAAAAGCTAATTTTTCCCGTTATATATTATAAATCCAAACAATTCTTCCAAATATCTCTTCAATAAGAGAAGTTATGATTAAAACATAAAAAAATTCAATCTTACTTAAAGGGACAGTAAATGAAAGGGGGTATAGGCTGAAAGCTAATCACTTTAGCTCTTGATCGCGACCCATGAAAGTCATATCTGATGTTCAGGTCTCGAGAAATTTATATAAAACTGTGTCAAATATATACGAAAATTAATATATATACAATTTTGTATAAAAGTAGTAGGTTTAAACAGATCATATTCAGCAAGTAAGCAACCAATCTGAAAACGATGATATCCCAGAGAAAGCTAATTGTAAATTAGGTTTACTTTGATATTTGTTATTTCTAATTTCAATAGATTTCATTCATAATATTATTTTTACGTCCGTATTACTTGACCAGAAATTCCACCAATGGCAGTGCAGTAAAATGGTCACGTGATACAGGCGGAGACACGTGACCAGTATACTTCTCTGCCATTGGTGATAGTTCTGGTCACGTGATTTAAGTTTCAGATTTTCAAAATTTTACATATATGAATTTTCGTATAATTTTAACACAGTTTTATATCAATTTCTCGAGACAGGAATATCAGATAAAACTTTCATGGGTCTCGATCAAGAGCTAAAGTGATTAGCTTCCAGCCTATACCCCCTTTCATTTTCCCTTTACTGTCCCTTTAATATACTTTATTTTAAAGTGAATCCTTTAAACACTTGTTGTACATTCTCAGTAATGTTTTCTCTCTAATTTATTCGTTAGAAATATCATGATTGTAAACAAGGAAGTTGAATATATAAAATTTAATTTCTTATTGATATGAATAGATGAATTTAATAATGAAGTGACAGTATAGTTCATTTCATTGGCCCTAGGAGGTTTATATGTCGGAATAAATAATCGATACAATACAATTTCACGACTTTATTGATACATCAAACCCCCATAATACAATACAATACAATATAATGCAGTATATATATATATATATATATTGTACACACAAACAGGCATTATTCAACATGTATATGCACTATGCACTTATACAAATGTAGAAATGAAAATGTGTCTCTCTCTCTCGGAATTTCTCTGCGAGAGACACCTAGCGGTAAAATAATTGTCCTTCAATTTACATAATTTATAAGAAAATAATAATTATTTACAACTACTTTACAGGGAAGTTAAGGGAATTTTATTTTACCAAGAGTTCCCAAGACCGATTTTGCTTACAAAACATCCAGAGCGCAGTGCAACGAATTTGGTTGAGGAAACCCGTGGTATAAGTAACATTTTTGATTTCCCAAAAAAGTAGTTGTACACAAATTTATCGTCTTTTGAAATGAAAATGCGCGAATTTTTATGAAAACTTCGCAGAGTGGGTGGTTATTTTACATAATTGTCCCATGACATGACATGTAAACTTTATAAAAATTACTCTACATTTAAAAAAAATCATATATTGTAATATTTAAATTTATTTACATTATTAACGGTTTGGAATAATGCAACAAAGTGAATTTACACGGGCTCTGCGTGCTCTTGGCTATTAGACGTTTTCAACCATTTTCTCCTTATTGATGCAGTAGTTAGAAGTAAAATTAGCAGCGATCAATTCCGCATAAATCACGGTTGACTCAAGGTTATAATGCAAGGAAAGTTACTTCAGAGTTGTACGCATCTTTTGTACTGCAGTGTACTGTCTCTGGGCGGTAATGTAATCACAAGACGGATGTCACAGCCTGACATGGGAACCATCTTGTACATAAAAAATCAATGAAATATTCTGGTCAAAGGAAACTATTATGTGAATTATCAAATTTATCAAAATTTAATGTTTTAACCTCCTCGGATACTAAACTAACACTGATGCATCTATTCTTGTTTACAAATTCCGCCCAGAGAAAACTGGTTTCAATATGTACGCAGAGTATATACGCAACTGCAATTAACTTTCCTTGCATTATAACCTTGGGTGGACTAAATTATGTTGTAAATTTACAACTTTTGCTTTTATTTTTCTTGGTACACACTGTAATCTCGCTATATTTCTATCTATGTATACTTGTGATATATTATTATGAGAATAACGCACGAAACTTCTGATATATGGTTAACGTGCGTAGTACGTGCATACGACGTTTCTTACCGTGCTCAATTCATAGAAACTTTTTCAATAAAACATGTGTAAAGTGCAGTGAGTGTCTGATTTCAAGGTTTAAATATAATACTTCATTTGTGTTGTGGTTTCCATGCACCCCTAACCCTTCTACCCCTTTCCCCTAAATATCTTTCCATTAAACGACTTTCCGCTAAAGCTTTTTCCCCTAAACCCATTTCCCCTCAACCCCTCACCTCTCAACCCCTTTCCTCTCAACCCCTTTCCCTCCAACCCCTTTCCTCTCAATCCCTTTTCCTTCAACCCCTTTCCCTTCAATCCCTTTCCTCTCAACCCCTTTCCTCTCAACCCCTTTCCCTTCAACCCCTTTCCTCTCAACCCCTTTCCCTTCAACCCCTTTTCCTTCAAACATTTTCCCCTCAACTCGTATTTTATTCTAAATTTCTTATATTTTATTCTACAGTTCTCTTCTATTCACTTTTTTATATGCTAAGAAAACTGTATCTCTTACTTTTTGCTGCTCCTTTTCTTTTATTCTTAATTCTACACCCCTTTTCCTCACTCCCCTTAACCCCTATTACTAATTCCTTCTGACCCCTCACACCCTCGTTCAAAACTATAAACCTTGTTATTCAGTTTCAAATCACGTGATAATTTCTGCTCAATTTAAATAAATCGCAGACATCTGAAATAGAATTGGCAAGAAGAATGGACCGAACTTAATTTATTCTCATAAAGCACCATCTAACCTTCCCCCCTCCCCCCCTCATCCCTACTTCTTCTCCACTCCATTCTTCTCAATTATCAAAATGATTGAATTGCAGAATACGAGCTCCATTTTATATTCTGATGTAAAAAAACGCGGGAGAGATGAAAAGAATATTGTTTGACGATGGTGTTCCATGCCGCGTTGATGTTTCCTTAACGATGTTGTTCTCTGTCTCGTTAACATTTCTCTGGAATCTATTTCCATAATTTTATACTTGAAGGAAGCAGGATGTTTGGTTTAACATAGGGCGGGTTGTGTATACTGTAGACTTATATACTGTATATCTTAACTCAGACTGATTTCACATTTCTAGATATGGTTCTTCTGCTTGATACCCTATCTGACATGTTGTAACCAGATCTATTTCTACATTTTCTGAGAACATTTTAAAGAGAAGTTATTGCAGTAGTTTTTTTTTCTTGGGAAACAAATTAAAATGAAAATGTAATAAAAAAAAACACAATTTTGTATAAATACTTTTCCGTTATTAATTTTAATATATGTATATTTGTTGACCAGCTTAAAACTTATAAATAAGGTTTTTTTTTGAATATTTGCAAATAAGGCATGAGGATTTCCATACCGGGGTGTCAAGTCGGAGCTGTATGCAGACTTTAGATAAAAGGATTTCTGCCAGCATTGATCAACTTGATACACTCAGGTAAACATTTCAGAAAACCTAATGAAAAAAAATTTCATGAAAAAGGCTTAATGCTATAAAAGTTCAATAAACTTAAAAAACCATGTAACATTGTCATTCTGATCAATAAACAGTTAGACCCGTAAAACTGAGTAAATCAGGCGTAAATTAGCAGCTTCCCCCCTTTTTTCCAACTTTTTAGCAAAGTTCAATAAACTTGAAAAAGCATAACTAGATTTACATGGATCGTAAAAAGGGGAAATGAGAGGCGGTATAGGCTGAAACCTAAGAACTTAAAGAGACTGTAAAGGAAAAATAAAAGGGGGAATAGACTGAAACCTAAGATACTTAGGAGTTTATCGAAACCCTTTATAAAAGTCACAAATCAATCACCCTTACTGTACATACAGTTGTCGTATTATATATCGACGACTTTAGATTTTAATTTTCTTTCTACCACGTGTTTACCCGGCATGGAACATATAAACTTGGAAACAAATAGAAGCTGTCAATTAATTATCAGTTTCTCTTTGTTTACATGTAAACTTGTAATTTGACAAAAAAAGTTTATTAGAAATAAAAACTGTTTATTAGAAATAAAAAACGTGATAGAAAAGTCGTCTTCATTGTGTTGAAATGAACGCCGACCAATTATATTAAGGAATTCCTAGTTTTCAAATAATTTTAAATTTTAGAGAACGGCGTGAGGCTCCACGATTTCGCTCTAGTCATAAAATATTCAGGAACCTCAAGAGCCTATACAAGATTAAACCTTTAACCCCAATTTTTCGATGTTATCCAATTTTATAGAATATTGCTGTGAACGAGTTATACACAACACTGCAAACCAAGACATTTTCATTTGTAAACGAAAAAGAACAGAATTTTGGCATTTAAAACTTGAGTAAGAAATATGCACTTTTTAGCTTGGAAATCTTCATATCCAAGGCTATATTAAAGTATAACTGGGTTGGCAAGGCTAAACTGAACCTTAAGCTGGTCCGGTCTTAATAGTTTATGCATAATTTCACAACTGATTCAATATATTGAATCTAGAATAGAATAGGACCAAACACGTTATTTTATGATAAATAGGTATGGATGGATGTCTTTACAAATCTCATTATTATCACTTCCCTTTGATCTTCTATACTGAGGCAAATTTCATATTCACAATGATAAATGCAAAATTTAATTTACTTTTTTAAACATACCCTCGAGGCAGGGAGGAGACTGATATAAATCAAAACGATGTCGTCTTCAAATATAAAGGAGAAAATTACTCGAAAAATCAATATTTTTTCGGAGACTCCAAGAAGCAGGAAAAGGTAACATGTTTAAAATATTTAATGAAAATAAAAATATCTTCTATATATAAAGTAGTAATCTCTGTTTTTTTGTTTGTTTGGATGTCTGATCATAACTCATAAACCCCTTAACCGATTGTTGATTGGGGAATTTACTTAGTTTGGTTTTGAGATTCTAAGTTGAGTGGGTCGACTTTTATAGGGAAAATTAGCTAAAATCGTAATGTAAGACCAATCGCAGGTAAACGGCGGGAGTAACTATGAGTAGTAACCTGGGCAAGGCTGGGTTCCCAAGCAAGTATTCAACAACAAATTGTAATTTCAGGAGACTCGAAAAACCCCCTTTGAGATGTTTTTGGAGGACGATGGACCTTATTCTAGGAAACTTTTTGGACCTGTACCCTCTTCAGTACCAAACCTTAGTGTTAGTCATACTAAAGGGGTAAGGAAAGTAAAGAATGAGGGGGGAAAGGAAGTGAGAGAAAGGTAAAAATAAGGGGAGGAGGAAGGGCAAATATTATAGTGGAAAGGGGAAGGGGGAGGAGGGGTGTAGAGGAATTATTGCAAACTGTTCTATAAAACTAAACATTTTTCTCACAGTACACGGTACACGCCTCCATAACTAATCTTTATTTCAGAACGATTTGTCATGAAAAATTTAATCAACAGGACAAGAGATTCCAGGAAACCAATTCAACTAATCTATCAATAAAAAACAGGGGTTTATATATACTAGAAATATATAGTATATACAACTTTTCTGCGTGAAAATTGCCGGGGAAAAATTGTTTTTATAGAATTAAAAATAAACACCTTAAAATTTTAATTCAGAACAATATGAAAACAGCAAACTCGCTAAACAAAGAAGTAAAACAAACAAATTATATTTAAAGGGAGATCAGGAGTCGTCAATTTTAAATTTTTCTGAAACATTTTTGCTCGAAAACCGCTACGAATTCAATTTAAACAAATGTTGCACATACTTCAACATACAGGGTGTCCCAATAAACATGGGAATTCAGTGACGAATTGGATATTGTCTTTGTTATAAATTAGCATTGCAATACCTAATTTGTAAAAACATGAATATTATTATGTCTGCTAGAGTTTATTTTATGAAAAGGGTTAAAGACTGCAAAGATGTGTCTATAATGTCTCCGCAAGATGAACAGTGAAGACGGACAAGTTTACTCTGTTTGTATACTGTAATTTTCTTGTTTTACTAAGTACAACCGTTTGCAGTCAAAACAAAAACAAACAAATTGTAAACATAGCAGACGAAACTCTTACGGATTACGTTTTCTCAGTAGGTATCACTATACTTAATCAAAGAATTATTTAAAAAGACGATATCGAATTCGTCACTGAATTCTCATGTTTATTGGGACATCCTATTGTAACATACAGGGTGTCCCACGAAACATGACAGTTGGTGAATAGTTTTGAAGGTCTTCTTCCTTAAACTATATTAACAACAGTCATTTTGCAGTTTATTTCTTGTAAAAAATCTTTAACTCAAATATAGTTCACTATGAAATCAATTTTCATATAATATTTTTTATCATTAAACAACCTAACAAATTATGGAAGAAGGCATTTTTAACTATTCCTGGTCAAAATTGACTAGTTCGGTCCATATCTTTGAAACTTGATGGTGGAGGCATTTTAAACTCAGGCTCACTTGATCTATCAAAATTTCTAATTTGAAACATCAAATGTTTTACAACATTGAGTTGTAAAGATATGGGGATTGGAAAACCAGAGTTTGTGGCAAAACTTAATTCCTATTTTCAAATGGAGGTTTCCATGTAATGTAAAATTGGCTCGCGATTTTGTGCTACAGAAACAATGAAGGAAATTGAGAGCAATTAACCACTTTTAAAGGGAACAATTGTGATACAGACTCGGGCATAACTTTCTGTTAATGGGAGGTTACTTGAAATTTCAATGACAGTCCCTTTAAACAAAGCGTCACTTCCCTTTCCAGTAACTTTTTAGTTCCTTTAAAAGGTTTGATTTAGATTAGTTTATGCAAGATTAAGAACGGTTTTTAAATTGAAGAAATAAATGCAATGCTTTATCATGTTTAACCATTCGGAAAATAGAAAGGGAATGTTTCTGAGTTTGAATGGAGTCATGATTTTAAATTTGATATTCTAATTTCTGTAAAAAAAATTCCAAAATTTATAGATATTATGGCGCAAACTCATATTTGGATTGAATTGGCTGAAAACAGGGACGAAGACGAGGAAAGAGGACGGGAGGACAAAATTATTGAGGACAGGGTAGGACGTGATGAAAGGGTGGGACAGGACAGGGTAGGACGTGATGAAAGGGTAGGACAGGACAGGATTGGACGTGATGAAAGGGTGGGACAGGAGGAGAGAGTGGGTGTGTCAGATCCTCAGCAAGCTGTAAGGAAGGGCGTTCTATGGCAGCAAAGAGATAGACTGTTCTCAAGGTGGAAGGTAAACACAGAACAATTAACAATTCTAACAAGATTTAAAGGGACTGTTCTACGTAATTTTATGTAGTTAAAGAGCTACAAGATCCCAAACCCTTTGTAATGGAGACTTTCTTGTGTTTTTTCTTTCTAAAAATTGATAGATTTTCATTATGGTTTCTTCTTGGCAGTGATTTCCTACACCATGTTCATCTTTGTTATAGAAAACAAAGGACCATTGTGAATCGAGAATGGAATAATTATTCATTGTAAATTAGGCCAACAATCCCTTTATTTAAGTTGAAAAATAGTTGACAGAATTAAACAGAATAAAACTTTATTGCATTTAGTCTCACCTTGACTTTCTTCTTTTTCGGCCATTTTATATATCTAATAATTATTGATTTCTCAAATATCTTTCTCGTTTTTAGATGGGAGGGGGGTATTTTAACCTAACGAAGCTGGCATATCCATCCTCTTCTTGGGTCGTGAAAGATGACGTCAACCAATTTTATATTTTATTTTTAATCTTACAAAACAAACTAACAAAGACTAAAAATAATAAAAAATAATGTTAAGGAATGTAACCGACAAGAATTAAGATAATTACTATTTAATTGTAAAACTACATTGTCATTTTAATATTTACTATTCATAATCGATTTATAATTTGTTCTGATATCTCAGTCTAGTCTCAACATTATGCATGTTCTAAACAAGGGAAAATCTTTCGAATCTTAAACATAAGGTTTTTATGTGGAATTTCGTTAAACAGAATTGCTCGGAATTGTGCTCGATTTGCGCGGAGTTGTGCAAGAATTGCGCATAATTTATCCTTACAGACGTAGGGTATCTAGTCTAGATTCCATTAGTTTTAAAGTTTTTTTTTCTGTTTGGCATAGAATCAAGGAAAATTAAGTAAGATTAAACAATATTACTAGGCTTTGTTTGATGGATTTTAAATGACAGCTCATAATGGGACTGGGTTTTTTCATAGATAAAGATAGATTGCGCATAAGACGACATTTTTCATCTTGAAAGATATAAATGTAACAGAGACGTTTTAAAGATATTCCTATTATATAGATTAACTAGGTCGGTTGTGAACATTGGCTGTTCTTATGTCATTGAGTACTTGTGGTGTAAATGAGTTCTGTAGAGAGAAATTTAAATTAATTTACTTCTTCTCATGTCCTTCTTCAGTTCTCGTCAATGTGATATATTGCTCAGTAAAATATTGTTGTTCAAATAGTTCCATTCCCGGAGTTATTTTACACTCTATTATGAAATCCATTAAAACACCAAACCACCCCCCTTATCATTGAAGTACACTTTGACCCCTAGAAGTATGAGTTCGCGGACTGAATTCTTGTTGATTTTGCGTACATATGCTATCTATGTTTATTTATTTATCTATGGTTTGTTTATATGAATATTCCAGAAAAACTTAGCACTATCAAGAGATCTGAGTTCTGACAACCTCAAGTCATCTTATACATATATCTTTGCAGCCTGATGGTGTGAACATTTATATTTCAAACTTAGACTTTTTGATCTATTTAAACAGAATTCATAGCTTTATTAAAGGTATTTGACACCAGATTGCAAAGATACAGGGATTTAGAAAATGAGAGTTTGTTGCAAGAATTCAGTTCTCTCCCTAATCTAAATTATTCTATTTTATCTTACTTCAGGAGAGATATATTGTCCTTACCAGGGATTATCTGCATTGTTTTAAACGAGTCACAAACAGATCATCAGAAATGGGAGATTTTATTTTCAAGGTAGGTTTATTCTATCCAAGATGTTTTTATGATATCTGATTTTTTACTACAGAGCTTTCCATATGAATCGTTAAAAACGGACAGACGCACAAGGGTTTCCAGCGAAAAGGAAAAATTTCGCTACATTCTGCATTTCGCTTTTTCGCGAAATTTCGCTTCAATTTGTTTCGCGAAAAAAAGCAATAGGAGACATGAGACAATTCATAGATTTGCTTCAAAATACTTTCTTGACCGTTAAGATCTTTCCTATTAAAAAAAAAACAAAAATAAAATCTACTACGGGAAGACCCAAAATAATTCGGAATATTTTGAATTCACCCTGCTTAATAACTATCCATACTTCCAAGATACGTTATAAAATTTTCGCATTTCGCTAAAATATTTTCCCATTTCGCATTTTCGCGAAATTTCGCTTAGTTTTCTCTTCATTTATTTTCGCCAAAAGTTTGTGAAATGCGACCGAAAATTTTCGCCTTTTTTCGCGAAACGTTTCGTTCGCTGGAAACCCTACTGAGTGAAGCCAAATTTTTATACAGATGATTTTGTCTAGTTCTTTTTAAAAATATGTGCAACATGATAATCTGCGGATACTAAATATACAGTCAAAGAGAATAGAATATATATTAGAGTGGAATTTAGACAATCCCTCGATTCAGTTAGTCTCTTTCAGCCTGAAAGGGAGATCAAAGTGTACAAATCATGTAAATGTTCACAAATTATATGCAGTGGAGTGCATTAATTAATACAGTATGTTTCCTAGACTATCTATTTCAATTTCGTTTTTTTTTAAGCTGTTAAACAAACTTTATAAAATGAATTAGGTGAATAAAAACATCATTTGATTTATATTTATAACGGAAAATCATCGTTTGTAAAGTGAAAGGCATAGAGTCTATGTGAAATGATCATTGGTCAATTATGAAACCAGCCTATTTCATAATTTGGTTTTCTTTTAACAATAATTTTAGATTTTCTATAAAATGATATTCCAGGGCCTAAAAGGTTATGTAGCACAAATATGTGAAGTACACCTGCAGCATGAAAACAGTACAACAAAATGGCCGTTTTACACTTTTTTCCAGTAAATTCCACTCTAATATATATTCTATTCTCTTTGGATACAGTACTACCTACAAAGGATGAGCTGAACCGTCCGCCTCTAAAGTCTCATCCTTTGTGGGTAAAACTGTATGTGACACTCCTTTACAGAATGTTCCAAAAAAACATGGGGATTAAATGGAAACTTAAAAATCGTCGTTGTTTAGAATTTGAAATGCAATATCAGACTTAACCCTATTCCTGCTGGGGGGGGGGTCAAATAACTCAAAAAGTAAAATAACTCAACTCAATAAGTCAAATAACTCAAAAAGTATTGGTCTGAGGCTGTTGAAATTTTCTGACTTTTCCTACATTCCCAAAGCCCTCCATTTAGGCCTAAAACCGGGCTTTAATACTAACTGCCTGAGTCCTCAGGCACACTGCCTGAATGACTGCTTTTTCCTGTAACAAACTAAATCTTTGTTTTGACCCACTTCCACTTGTCAGATTTTGATAAGATTTAGCTTTTTGGAAAGCCTTTGACATAAGGAAACAAATTGCACAAGTTTTGCGAAAATAAATTGCAAATTTTTTGCAAACAACCTGTCAAAGGAAATTTGCACATTTTTAGTTTTTCTTGATTAAAAATTAGGTTATTTAAACTTTTGCAAAAAATTTTGCATATTTGAAATGGCATGGTCAAGGGCTTTTCAAAAATGTATAATTTTTCATTTTTTGGACAAATTTTTTTTTGCAAACATTTTTACTATATAACTGGATTTTTTTTTGGGGGGGGGGTCAAATTGACCCCCCCCCAGCATATCCTGGTTTTCAAGTACCCCAGCAGAGATAGGGTTAAAAAAGCATTATATATATAAAATCACGTTTCCTAGATTATATTTTTTGGAAATGATGTGATATGATGTTGTTCCTGCGATTTTATTTCTGAAAAATGAACAGTGTTATCCACATGGGATGAGACTGTAAAGACGACTTAAAGCTCTTATAATAAATTTAGTTTTTTAATGGCTTATTTAATGGTTTGGCAAAGAAAGAACAAAATTCACAGTTGTAGAGAAGCGTAAATATAAAGAAACTGCGGACAGTTTAAATTCCACTCAATCGTCTCTGAAGTCTCACTCTTGATGGGTAACATTGTAAATAAAAAACCGTTTAAAAAAGACAACATTGAACTATTCAATTTAGATTCTAACATTTTTTAATATAAAGTTTTTGCCTGATTAGTGAAAATATTGCAGGTGAAATTGGTCCAGCTAGAGGGGGTCACACTCATAGATAAACGTGGTTATCTCACAGTGTGCTTGTGTATACTAAGGTAGAAAAAAATCTTTTTTTTATTTTTCATAAAAAAACTCTGATCAGAAATCTAAACTTTTGTGTGCAATTTTTTAATTTTAAATTCGTCATCTTGATATCCAATGTGGGCGCTTTTGAATTTGATACTTGATTCCTTAATTCAAGTTATCCCTGCAGGATATGACCATCGCCGGATATCTAAGATGAATTAAATTTTTCCGTAAATCTGAATGAAAATGGAGATTATTGCTTAATCCTGAGATCACACAACACAAAAATTTTTATTTCAGGTTCTTTATGATATGAATTTGACCAACAGAAAACAACATTTTATATATTTTAAATAAAAAAGATCTCAATGATATTTTTCCACATTTTTCCATTACAAAACTAAAGTTTTCTTTCCCTCTCTTAAAAAAAGCAATAATTAGGCTAAAAAGGTTCGATTGTTACGTGTCCAACTTTTCAAAATGTTGAGACTCCCCCCCCCTCCCCAAGACGAGTCCTGACGACAAAAAATTTAATTCAGGGAGGGGCGAATCTATTTGCGAAGTGCACATGGTATAAGAGATTGGTTTCAGGCCATACAGGTAATGGTCCTTTTTAAACTACTTTATACTTGTGTGGTATAGGGAGGGGCAAAGTTAAAGGGGTAAAAAATTAGCATGTCCGATTCACAACGGTCCTCTTTATAAACCTTGGTTTGGCAAGAATTAATGAGCTACTGATCTTTTTAATTTAATTTTAATCGTGGGTTTTCTTATTGCAGATTTATTGTGCAGAAACGAAAAATAAGGTTGCTAAAAAACGACGATTTCTTCCATATTGTTGATCTCATAAAGGTGTCATGGCTTATTTAATGATTTGTCAAAGAAAGGAAACAAGTTTAGATTAGCAAAGAAAACAGACAGTATGAATTCCGTCCAGTCTTCTCTGAAGTCTCACCCGTTGTGGGTAGTTGCCTGTATAATTTGTAATCTTATTTAAATAGTATCGCATCCTGTCTTAAGATATAAATAGTCGGTTATTAAGAGTTAATAACTGGAAATTATCTTCCTTCCCTTAATCTCCTTAATTTCCTAAATCTCTGTAACCTACTTCCTTTGACATGATCTCGATTCATCACCCTTTTCTTCTTCGATATTTAGATCCAACCTATTATAGATCTCTAAGACCCAATGGGAACCAAATTTCCTCATTTTTCAATTATGTAATGCTTTTTTACCCAAACCTAATCCAAGGGAATCTATGTAAGAAAGTCCCGGGAAAAAAAGTTTCTGGAAAAAACCTGGAAATAAAAACTTTGGAAAAAAGTCGGAATTTTCTAAAGTCCTTGGAAAAAAAGTCACTGAAAATAAAGTCCTGTGTTTTGGGACTTTTTAGTGTTAGGACTTTTTTCCGGAAACTTTTTTCCAAGGACTTTTTTGGCGGTTACCAATCCAAGGTGACCTTTTCTCGGACCATAACAGCTGAGTGTTAAGTTTTTTTCGATGTCAACAAAGATAAGATCCGTTCCATTATAGATCTCTAAGAACCAATATGAACTGAAATATCCAGAATATTACGTAGATTATTGCGCAGAATATTCCGCGACATTTTGCTTCGCAATTTGTGGCGAGTAACAAGTTACCAACATTGTGAATCGAGCATGCCACTTTTTAAATAAACTTAAAGGGATTGTAGACGTTATTTCAAGTGGACCCCCCATTTGCAAAGTGACGTGTTCGATTCACAATCTTTTAAACCTTACACTAATCCAGATTTTGAATTAAAAACGAATTAATATTTAATATTTACGCCATGATCCCCAAACATTAGAATTTTAAAAGCAAAAATTTAAGAAAAAAAAAATTGGTAAAGCAAATTCATCTCTCTAGCTTGGGAACCCAGCATTGTCTGGAAATTAAACTTTCTAAAAGTCAACCAACTTAACTTATAATTGTTAAACCAAGCAGTAAAACCCTGTGGTTCTAGCGAATTTACCAATCAATATTTAATTGAGATCGATCAAGGATCAAGTTTTGATCAGACATAGATTAATACTTTATGTAAATAGATTATGTGGAATCCTACAAAACAATAAGATGGGGAAGAGGATAAATAGATATTTACAATACACACCAAATTTAAAACTTTTAATATCATTTCTATCCCACCCCCCCTCTCTTGCCCCTTCACATACATATTCACCATATGTTGGGGGCTGACCTCGAAACAGTAATTTAGTGATTCATTGATTTCGTAATCGTGAATATTCTCATTTTAGAGTATTCTCTGTAAACATGTAATAAAACCTTATTTAAACTCATACAGTGAGGGTCAGAATACACTGGGTTAGAAAGACGACATTAACTAATGCATTTTGTAGAAAATTTAATCAGTTTACAATTTACACTGTACACAGAGCAAATGGGCAACATTTTAGTTAATTAAACATGAATGTGATTTAAAGAAATTGAAATTTCGCCATTTTTTTTGTTTGTTTTATTTTTTGGTTTATTTCAGGGGTTGGGGCCAGTGGTTGAGATGTCCATGAAAGATGGAAAATTACAAAATATTATAGAACAATTGCAAGTTTGAAGGAAAGGAAATGAGATCGTACAGGGGGCCGGGGTGTAATGAGCCTGGGGAAATGTTTCCCCTCCCCATCCTCACATTCCCCCCCCCCCGTAGTAATTAGTAAACCGGATCCGGATTGAATGACAATGGTATGTTGACAGGAAGCCAAATTAAATCCGTCAATTCATCTTCTGACTTGAACATTTTTTTCCCTCAGAATTGTAAACTGAATAGTTGGAGAAAACAATGGTGCTATGAAAACCGAGCTACCAAGTATCCGAACTATTCCTCGAGTCGCTCTAAGAAAAAAAATACATTGTCACATGGTTGTTTTAGGTCAGAAACCCCATTGTTCAGAAAACCCATAGGTCAGAAAACCCATAACTCAGAAAACCTTTAAGTCAGAAAACTCTTAAGTCATGAAAACCTTAGGTCAGAATCCCCGTAGGTCTGTTTTCCTAGGTTGGACATGATCAAGGGTACTAAAACAATACACACGCTTTGGAACAAGTTAAAGAATGTTACGGATTAAATTCAAAATAATTGGTTTTAATTAGTATGTCCTGAGTCGGAATTTAATGAATTTGAGCCGCGTCTCAAATCCGCCAAAACCCGGTTTCAATTGAACGCCGGCTTAACTTTAACTTTAAAAACTCTCTTCTCATTAAGTTAAAGATATGCTGTTTCTTTTTAGAGCACAGTGTATGACAGCAAACGAAGACGGAAATTCTGGGTAAAAGATCCAGGTATCTTTTTAAAACATAATGTATCTATCTATCTTCGTTACTAAATTGTCCTTTGCAAACAATTCTTGCCAAAAATTGTCACTACAATGTTAGCATATATTAGCTAAAATTCGCTAGTCAAACGCAAATTTATATTTTCATAAACATGTCTAAATGATGCACAAAAGTTGTAAAGAACTTGAGTCTTTACATAAACTCAAATGTATAATTCCTATATTTTTGCAACCTAATGGTGGAAATATTTAATATTTCAAACTTAGACTGTTTGGTCTAAGAGGATTCAACGGTTGTGCAATAATAAAGGGTTTAGAAAATCAGAATTTGTAGAAAATACTTAGTTTATTTTACTTTTTAAAAATATTTTTGTTCAGCAATACCACCAGGCTGCACGCCTTGTAGTCTTTGGACAGAGAAGAAAGAAGTTCATGAAAAGAGGTAATTGATTGATTGATTGATTGATTGACTGATTTATGGATTGACTAATTTATTGATTGATTGATTGACTGATTGGTTGATTGATTGATTGATTTATTGATTTATTAATTTATTTGCAAATTACAAATTCGATTAATTGGTTTATGGCAAATTGAAAAATACAATAATAGAATAGTAGAATAATAGAATAATAGAATAATAGAATAATAGAATAATAGAATAATAGAATCATAGAAAAATAGAATGATAGAATAATAGAATAATAGAATAATAGAATAATAGAATAATAGAATAATAGAATAATAGAATAATAGAATAATAGAATAATAGAATCATAGAAAAATAGAATGATATAATAATGGAATAATAGATTAATAGAATAATTGAATAATAGAATAATAAAATAATAGAATAGCAGAATAAGAGAATAATAGAATAAGAGAATAAGAGAACAAGAGAACAAGAGAATAATGTAATAATAAAATAAGATAAGAAGAGAATAATAGAATAATAGAATAAAAGAATAAGAGAATAAGAGAACAAGAGAATAATAGTATAAGAGAATAATAGAAAAATTTAATAATAGAATAAGAGAATAATAGAAAAGTAGAATAACAGAATAATAGTATAATCTAATAATAGAATAAAAGAATAAGAGAATAATAGAATAATAGAGTAATAGAATAATAGAAAAATAGAATAAGAGAATAAGAGAAAAATAGAAGAAGAGAATAATATAACAATAGTATAATCTAATAATCTAATAATAGAATAATAGACAAATAGAATAAGAGAATAAGAGAATAACAGTATAATATAATGATAGAATAATAGAATAATATAATAATAGAATAATAGAATAATACAATAATAGTATAATCTAATAATAGAATAATAGAATGATATAATAATGGAATAATAGAATAATAGAATAATAGAATAATAGTGTGGAAGACGATGCCTGGCCGCGTTAAACAAGTTCCACAAGATTCAACAGAATGAGATAGAACAGATACTGATAAACATCTACACGTGTGATATCGATATTGACTCTAGTTCTGAACCCTCTAGTAATAAGTTATAAGAAATATATATACTGGAAGTTATTTATGCGTTTTTATTAGAGTCTGACTCACGTTCTCTATAATAGAATAATAGAATGATATAATAATGGAATAATAGAATAACAGAATAATAGAATAATAGAATAATAGAATAATAGAATAATAGAATAATTGTTTTGTGTTTCGTTCTGTGATTTATAACCACATAGCTGTTTTGTGTTTCGTTCTGTGATTTATAACCTCATAGCTGTGTTGTTTGAGAAAAACTATTTCTCATTGTCCTATATATACAGGGTTACCCACAAAAAATGACTTAGTGATTTTTCGAAGAGCAAAACAAGTGTACACTACAATTGTAATAGCAAAGACCTATTACATTCCGAAGTCGTTTTTGAATTCTCATCCTTTCTGGGTTTCTGTTTATCCCAAAATAATCATACCCACAAAAAGTCCTTAAAAGGCTGTGCATGGATGACCAATGTATGTATATATAAAGTTGTAATCTCTGTTTGTCTGTCCGATCATAACTTAGAAACCCTTTGACAGATTTGCCCAAAATTTTGATTGGGGAACTCGGAAGACCCACAGGAATGTTCTTTTCTTGGTTTCGAATTTTTAAATTAAGTGGGTAAACGACGGGACTAATTATGACTACCCTGGGCAACGATGGGTTCCCAAGCTAGTAGTTTATATTCTAACTAGCTTGGGAATCCAGCGATGCCCAGGTAACTAAAACTTGAACGATTTTACCGGAAACTAAATTTTCGCTATTAAAGCCGAACCACTCCACTTAGAATCTCAAACCCAGGCTAAGACAGACAGACAAACAGAGATTACAACTGTATATATATATAGATACTTACAGACGCAGCGCAACATCATGTAAAAATGGTCTTAAAAATTTTAATGAAATCGGTCGGAACTTTTGTATATACTGATCTAAAACTACAAAACTTTAAATCTATTTCGGAAACTTCGACCAAGTGCTTCTTTAGTTCCAACCTAAGATAATTCTTCAGATTCGCAAAATCTAACATCATTCATCATTTTTATTTAAGTGGTGACTGATCTCCTGATGAGCGAGGCTATAACCTCAATTACAAGAAAGGATTTGGAGGATTCCGGTCATGATTCGGGTCAGAGTAGTCTTAATACAGGTAGATAATAATACTTTGAATAGTCTTAATACAGGTAGATAATAATACTTTGAGTAGTCTTAATACAGGTAGATGATAATGCTTTAAGTAGTCTTAATATAGGTAAATAATAATACTTTGAGTAGTCTTAATACATGTAGATAACATTTCTTTGAGTAGTCTTAATACAAGTAGATAATAATACTTGGAGTAGTCTTAATACAGGTAGGTAATAATACTTGGAGTAGTCTTAATACCAGTAGATAATAATACTTTGATTAGTCTTAATACAGGTAGATAATAATACTTTAAGTAGTCTTAATACAGGAAGATAATAATGTTTTAAGTAGTCTTAATACAGGTAGATAATAATACTTTGAGTAGTCTTAATACATGTAGATAAGAATTCTTTGAGTAGTCTTAATACAAGTAGATAATAATACTTGGAGTAGTCTCAATACAGGTAGATAATAATACTTGGAGTGGTCTCAATACAGGTAGATAATAATACTTGGAGTAGTCTCAATACAGGTAGATAATAATACTTGGAGTGGTCTCAATACAGGTAGATAATAATACTTGGAGTAGTCTCAATACAGGTAGATAATAATACTTGGAGTAGTCTTAATACAAGTAGATAATAATACTTTGAGTAGTCTTAATACAGGTAAATAATAATACTTTGAGTAGTCTTAATACAGGTAGATAATAGTACTTTGAGTAGTATTAATACATGTAGATAACAATTCTTTGAGTGGTCTTAGTACAAGTAGTTAATAATACTTGGAGTAGTCTTAATACAGGTAGATAATAATACTTGGAGTAGTCTTAATACAGGTAGATAGTCTTAATCTTAAGGGACTATACAGTTAGAGAGTATAAGCAGCTGTCCAATTCATAGCAGTACCTTTATATCTTTAGACTGATCGAGTCGGAGTTTATAATTGATATATATATATATAAATATTGCTATCATAAATATACCATGAAATATTTTCTGGGAGTCAAAAAAATAAGTACTTTTATTTAAATATTCAAAAACTGCATTGAACATAGAGTAATTGCGATTCACAAGAAATGTGCAATGTCAGCTGCGTGAGTTCATCTGTTAAACCATTAAATGATACCGTGAATCGGACATACCACTCTTTAGAGGGTCACTTAACATTTCCCCCACAGTCCCTTTGATACAGATTAAAACATCATTAAAATTATGTTTTACTAAAATTATCCTTTTCAATCAGCATAATTAACTACTTTTCCAATCAAAATTTGCATAATTAACTACTTTTCAATCAAAATTTGCATAATTAACTACTTTTCAATCAAAATTTGCATAATTAACTACTTTTCAATCAAAATTGTCATTAGTTTTTGATTTAAGACTAAGAAGTTCAGCAGCGAATCTAAAATCCATGCATGCTGTTCGACATTGATATATTTCTATCATGGTATGCGGCATGTTAAAGTTTGGTTCTATACACACGCGAATTTATGTCGAGACTTGGAGACAGTATAGATCATTCTATTTATTGGCACGCGCAAATTTTGTCTGCGATATTTTGCTCTGTGCACAATACACGTTCATTTAACCCTATGCCTCCTTACTCATCAACTGAGTTTAGTGGAGGGGGGGGGGGTCCTCCTTGTTTCTCTCTTAAATGTATAACTGGTTAGGTTTCGTGATTTTTAAAACTATTATTTTTCCATACAAGAAGTTGAGATTTGAGAACTTGAAAGGAAGGAATACAATTTAGCCCTTTCTAATTATTTTTCAGTGTTTCTTTTTGCAATACTATGACACACAATTAATATTTTTATTAACAATTGTTTTCTCCCTTTTATTCCTCGGAGGAATTTAAGATTTCAAGAGAGACGTGTGAAATATAAACGAATGATTTGTATCTATTTATGACATAGATAAAAAAATTTGAAATATTATACATAGTTATTTATTTCGCCACCTTTGAGCATCAAAAATTTAAATTGTGTCTTTGAGCTTTCCATGGTTAATCCTTACCAAAACCTAGCCGCAGTATACTTTTTGCAGCCCTGGATATGAAATTTTTTGTTTTTACCCATATCCTTAACGCGGTTTACGTTAATATTAGTTTTAAACTTCTATCTATGAAATTTTCAATAATTTTCAACAAATTTTTCTAAAAATTTATATTTTTTTAGAAAGTTCTAGTGTGTGATTTATAACCACATAGCTGTTTTGTGTTTCGTTCTGTGATTTATAACCTCATAGCTGTTTTGTGTTTCGTTCTGTGATTTATAACCTCATAGCTGTTTTGTGTTTCGTTCTGTGATTTATAACCACATAGCTGTTTTGTGTTTCGTTCTGTGATTTATAACCACATAGCTGTTTTGTGTTTCGTTCTGTGATTTATAACCTCATAGCTGTGTTGTTTGAGAAAAACTAAATAAATTTTAAACTGAGCAGGTTTTTTTTAGAAAACGAGACAAAAAAGATTTCAAGAAGCGGAATACTTATGGAAACATTCACATCCTCCAGAGTTTGATAAATACAGGGTTAACCACAAGGAATGAGACTTTAGAGACGACTTTACGGAATTCATCCAGTCTTTTTTCTTTCATGGTTCCCTGCAGTTGTTTCTAGCTGTGCCAAATCAATTATTTTGTCATTTTTTAACCACATTGAAGCTTTGTTCAGCCTTCCGGTCATTTATACACGACATTGAAGCCTTGTTCAGCCTTCCTGTCATTTATAAACCACATTGAAGCCTTGTTCAGCCTTCCGGTCATTTATAAACCATATTGAAGCCTTGTTCAGCCTTCCGGTCATTTATACACCACATTGAAGCCATGTTCAGCCTTCCGGTCATTTATACACCACATTGAAGCCTTCCGGTCATTTATAAACCACATTGAAGCCTTGTTCAGCCTTCCGGTCATTCATAAACCACATTGAAGCCTTGTTAGCCTTCCGGTCATTTATAAACCACATTGAAACCATGTTCAGCCTTCCGGTCATTCATAAACCACATTGAAGCCTTGTTCAGCCTTCCGGTCATTTATAAACCACATTGAAGCCATATTTAGCCTTCCGGTCATTTATAAACCACATTGAAGCCATGTTCAGCCTTCCGGTCATTTATAAACCACAGTGAAGCCTTGTTCAGCCTTCCGGTCATTTATAACCCACATTGAAGCCTTGTTCAGCCTTCCGGTCATTTATAAACCACATTAAGCCATGTTCAGCCTTCCGGTCATTTATAAACCACAGTGAAGCCTTGTTCAGCCTTCCTGTCATTTATAAACCACATTGAAGCCTTGTTCAGCCTTCCTGTCATTTATAAACCACATTGAAGCCATGTTCAGCCTTCCGGTCCTCCTTAAAGTCTTATCCATTGTGGGTAACCCTGTACCATTAAAATAGATTAAAGGATGAGATTTTAGAGACGACCGTAGGGAATATTTTATTACATTTATCGTTTCCTGAAGCTGTAAAATTTGTCTTTTACTCCCCTAAATAATTATTCTTTCATTTGAAAGTCCACAAGTCGTCGTTAGAATCTCTTCCTTTGTTGACAACCCTGTATGAAAATGCATTATTGATTAGATGCATAAAATCAGTCATTTTCAATTTTTTTAAAGCGTTTTTTGACCAGGCAAATACATATATTGAATATAGTTTATCTTTGTACATTTGAAAAATAAGAAAGAATATGAATAAACTATAATATATTTGATTAAAAGAAAGTAGATAGTTTGAATTTATGATTGAAATATTCAGATAGTTTAAGTGAAGGTTTATGAATAAGGGGAAACGTTTTAAGTTTTTTTGTACCAGAACATCATTTTACCTATCAAAAATCGGAAATATGTAAAACCAGGAGGAGGGGGCAAGGAGAGAGTACCCCGCCCTAGACCTCGATTCTTATACGCCCCTGAAGACGCTTTAAAAAGAGTTGAAGAAACCTTGTCCTCCTGTGTTGTCAAGATTTAGTTTATTCTTGGAAATCCGGGAACAATAGAATTTGAATACATGGAAGTTGGACTGTACAGTGTACAGTGCAGCATGAGAAATTGCGCGTTTTCTTGGAATAAAGTTTTATATGTTTTAACGTCAAGTCAATGTCAATGTCAATCCAAAAACCTGATTGTAAGTAAAGCAAGACTGTTGCGAATTAGACTCTATCAACGGAACCTGGCTTGGAATTACATATACATTCTCTGTAAGAGAAGTTGTAAGATCATTTTTCATTTTTACAGAATTTGTTAATGAAATTTGTTAAAACAAACATTAATGATGATAATGAATGATTATAAAAACATTAGAAAGGAAGTGATCGAAAAACTTATAAACTTTCCAGTTTTAATAATGATGATGATGATGATGATGAAATTTCGGGATCAAATCTTAATCTTAAAATATGAACTTGGTCAACTCCCTTAATACCCAAGGTCTGCAAAGAGGCCTTAAAAAAAGCATCAATTTCAATGTTCTAAAAATTGCAATTTTTCAATAATATTCTAAAGCAATTGATGTATTACTTTTAATGCGTAGGCCTATATAAGTAATCTTGATTTTAAAATCCAAATAGAAAAGTGTTTTATTCTTGATATTGATTACTTCTTAATAAGCAAGAAATGCGCAAGTCACTTTCGCAGAGAAACTGCCAATGAAAATAAACAAATATACAAAATAATTCATACTTGATCACAAACAGTTTTTAAGGATACCTTTATAATTCAGATAGTGCCATCTTGGTTTGGTCGCAGGGCCACTTGAAAATTAATTGTTTTAAAAATAAGAATGGTGGTGTCCTTTTAAACTGACAATAAAAGCATATTTGTTTTGTTTTGTTTTTGTTTTGATCCAGTATCTGTGGGAAGTGTAATGTGTTTCAATATATGGCCGAGGCCGTTTGCAAAAACAGATTAAATTGGCGAACTGTAGATCTCATCTATATACTGATTATAATCATTCAAATACAACATTCATGCATTTATATATATATATATATATACGTATTATTCACACTATCTAACTTGCTAACTTTCAGTTCATATTATTTTTTAATTTGAATCTTACAATCTTATAATTGATAAACTTATGAATAAATAATTAAAAGCATAACTCCGTTAAAGGGACTGTAAGACTGCAAGCGTAATTTCAAGTGACCCTCAAGGCAAAGATGGCAAATGCCCAATTTACCAAATATGGTAACCTTAAAATTTAGCTTTGTTTGATCAAGTAAAAATTATATTTGCATATTTTTGCACTATAGTTTCAGTAGAAGTAAATATTTCCAATTACTGTTATATCGCCGATATAAGAATTCCTATCTCTAATTGGATTATGAGATAGATAGAAAGATAGATGTTACCGCCCTACTATTTCTATTGGTTCAGAATAGACAACAAACACATGGCTGAATCCTGAATGGATCAGGCGCTAATGGACTCGGCATACTAGAGTGTTTGGTTCTTTAAACTGTATATATGTTATATTTGCGGTTTCTCTGCATAAGTGACTTGCCGCATTATTTGCTTATCAGAAGCATTGGGAGAAATTCACAGAAATTAACACTTTTTCAGTCAGGAAAAAACAACGTTATCTTCCACATTTTAGATCAGCTATACGGGCAAAAAATCAGTCTGTAATCTGTATATTGTCTGTATATTAAAGGGACAGTAAAGGAAAAATGAAAGGGGGTATAGGCTGAAAGCTAATCACTTTAGCTCTTGATCGCGACCCATGAAAGTTTTATCTGATGTTCCTGTCTCGAGAAATTGATATAAAACTGTGTTAAAATTATACGAAAATTCATATATGTAAAATTTTGAAAATCTGAAACTTAAATCACGTGACCAGAACTTTCACCAATGGCAGAGCAGTATACTGATCACGTGTCTCTGCCTGTATCACGTGACCACTTTACTGCACTGCCATTGGTGGAATTTCTGGTCAAGTAATACGGACGTAAAAATAATATTATGAATGAAATCTATTGAAAATAGAAACAACAAACATAAAAGTAAACCTAAATTACAATTAGCTTTCTCTGGGATATCATCTTTTTCAGATTGGTTGCTGTTTTTCTGAGCATGGTCTGTTTAAACCTACTATTTCTATACGAAATTGTATATATATGCATTTTCGTACAAGTTTGAAACAGCTTTATATCAACTCTCGAGTTAGGAACTTCAGATAGGCGTCTCAAGGGTCTCGATGAAAAGCTAAAGTGATTAGCTTTCGGCCTATACCCCCTTTCATTTTTCCTTTACTGTCCCTTTAAGAATGAATGAATGAATGAATTTTCTATTTAAATTTTTTTTAATTCTGGTCTCTTTGTATAAAAATAAATAACTTATAAAGTTTAGCTACAGAAACAATGAAGGAAATTGTTAGATTTGCAATACTTTTAAACAAATTTTGAAAGTTTATTAGAGATCAATTAATTGTGTGTTCAGTTTATAAACTGCTTTACATAATGCAAAGCAAGTTTTACTCATTTTAAGCATCATGGGCACCTACGGAAGTTAACGTTTTCATTTTTTTGAAAAACGGTCTTTTCATTATGAAAACGACGACGAAAAATTGAAAACGAAACGATCGTTTTTTTCAAAAAGTTCGTTTTTTAAAAATGGTCGTTTTTAAAACGATCGTTTTGATATACTTCGATATATATCGATTTGAAATACTTTTTAAGAAAGAAACACTAGGATATCTTTCACGGATCAGAAACTGTGAATCAGAAATTTCAACTTAGTAAAGAAATCGAGTTTTAGCCACAAACTAGGATTCCTATATCCTTGTAACATAATATGTTGTATGAACTTAGATATTTTAAACTATGAATTCTGTTAAATTGAATTAATTCTGTCAAATAATCTAAGTTTGACCCATACGAGATGTTTACACCATCAGGTTGCAAAGATATGTAAATCTTTATCCAATTAAGTTAGTGGCAAAGACCAAAGATCAACGTGTTTCAAACCAAGTCCTCTGGGCTGAAACAACACCTATATAGAGTTGGGCACGAAGCATCCTTAATTTCTTGGTTATCTATATATTTGCAAATAGATCGTGTGCCAAAACCTTGTAAAGACATAGTTGTCTGTGTTTTACACTTGGAAGCGAAAAACAATTAATTGTTTTAAAAATAAGAATGGTGGTGTCCTTTTAAACTGACAATAAAAGCATATTTGTTTTGTTTTGTTTTTGTTTTGATCCAGTATCTGTGGGAAGTGTAATGTGTTTCAATATATGGCCGAGGCCGTTTGCAAAAACAGATTNCAACATTGTTCCTTCCACGCCACATATTAACTTTTTTTGTCTTCCGGCAGCCATAAGCCACAGCCGTCCGGTCTTCCATGCCACAACATTTGAGTCTTCTGGCAATTATTACGTTTTTAAATGATAAATTTAGGGCATTGAAATCTCAATTTTTAAAATCAGTCGCATTACGCGAATGATCATTTTAAGAAATTTTTGAAGTTTATAAAAGATCAATTAATTGTGTGTTCAGTTTATAAACTGCTTTACATAATGTAAAGCAAATTTTACATCATTTTAAGCATCATGGGCACGGCTAGGGATGTTAACGTTTTCATTTTTTTGAAAAACGATCTTTTCGTTATGAAAACGAACACGAAAAATCGAAAACTAAAAGATCGATTTTTCAAAAAGTTCACGTTTTTTAAAAATGGTCGTTTTTAAAACAATCGTTTTGATAAAAATCGTTGTTTCGTTAACGATCGTTAACGACGACCCTTCGTTAAGACAAAATTGTTTGAGGTAGTCTAAGAATAAGAAAAGATGAGAAAAATCACAGTATTAACTGAGCGGTACAGATTTCCTCAAAAAATTCTATTTTGCAATTTTCTCGTTAAATAGTGCAAATTTTCAGTAATGGACACCCCTTGAACTTTCAGAGTATGTTATGGAACATTGTTTTTATTTTTTATGTCTTAAAAATAAGCCATTTTAGAGGAAAGGTTGAATTTAGTTTTTTGGATACTAATCTTAGCCGTTTAAATTAGGAGGAATTGTCATTTCAATTTACAACTTAAATATAAAGATTTTAGACATCTTTTGCAGGAAAGCTAATATGTGGCATGGAAGGGAAAAATGGTGTTGCTTATGGGCATGGCTGCCTGCCTTCTCCCGCTCATGGAGAGGGGGGGGGGCGAGTACTCCAAGATAGGGGGTTTTCCTTGAATGTTCTATATATAAATGTGTTTGATCATAACTAATGAAACCCTGAACCGATTTGCCTCAATTAACTTGAAAGTTCTAAGTAGAGTGGGTGTACTTTTAAAGCGAAATTTTAAATTCCAGACAAATCTGGGTTCCAAACTCCCAAGCTAGTGTACAATAAAGTACAATAAAGTACAATAAAGTACAATAAAGTACAATAAAGTACAATAAATACAATGAACAAAACAATTTACATTGTACACGGTCAGTGTAGAATGTACAACACAATTTACATTGTACACGGTAAGTGTAGAATGTACAAAACAATTTACATTGTACACGGTAAGTGTAGAATGTACAAAACAATTTACATTGTACACGGTAAGTGTAGAATGTACAAACAATTTACATTGTACAAGGTCAGTGTAGAATGAACAAAACATTTTACATTCTACAAGGTCAGTGTAGAATGAACAAAACAATTTACATTGTACAAGGTCAGTGTAGAATGAACAAAACATTTTACATTCTACAAGGTCAGTGTAGAATGAACAAAACAATTTACATTGTACAAGGTCAGTGTAAAATGTACAAAACAATTTACATTGTACACGGTCAGTGTAGAATGAACAAAACAATTTACATTGTACACGGTCAGTGTAGAATGAACAAAACAATTTACATTCTACACGGTCAATGTAGAATGAACAAAACAATTTACATTCTACAAGGTCAGTGTAGAATGTACAACACAATTTACATTGTACACTGTCAGTGTACAATGAACTTAGAGTAAAAGGACAATATTAAATAAAATATCAAAATTACTCTAAATAAATAAATTACGCTATTGAATAGGCATGGGCCAAGGAAATTCCATTAACAAGTGATTGATTATACAATGAAAACGAAAGCTGTGGAATATGAAGACGACATTAGTTAATGGGTTTATACAGAGCGTTCCTTCCCATACTGGATAATTTCCAAGATGTAATGCTGAAATACGCACATAATACTCGGAAACGACCAAGTGGTTTCTAAATGCAAATTTTTAATACTTTGATCAACCATTTGCGCAAACATTACCAATCACAAATTAACAATAAAACCTATCTGTATCTACAATTACAGAAGAAATCGTTAAGATTATCATGTATAATAAAACAAGACATTCTTATATATATATATATATATGTTGCGTTAGTGACGTTCCTTTTCAAAAGAAAAGTTGATAAATTTCTTTTTCATTTATAAGACTAATAACTGGATTTGAGATATTAGAATTTGCAAATTTTTCATTTAATTTTGCAAATTCTAAGAAAGGAATCTAAGTGGGGGCAAATGGGTTTAAATCCATAATTATCAATTTGTATTTTCTTCTCTACAATCCTATGTAAGGATAATAGTTTTTACCGATCAGGAAATGTCAAAATATTTTAATTAATTGATTTAAAGTAAATTGCTTCAATAATAGCGTGGGAAGTGTGAGAATTAAACTCTCCCAAGTTCAACTATGAAATATGTTCTGAGCTGGGAACTTTAGAATGGATAACCTTTAATCCCAACTACTTAATCCGAATATCCACTGTGGAAACTTTTCATTTTTGTCCTAATCCACTCTTTTTCTCTCTCCTTGGATATCCGTTAATTGTTTTCTCCAATGAGAATATTTCTGTTCTCTCATTGATTGCCCGCTTTTCTCTGATTGGCTGCTACAGTTTCTAAGAAGATTAAATATTAATTTGAATTTTATCGTTTTTCATACACTTTTAAGATAATCTTGCAAGATTATGTTAATCTTGAGATTGTCAAAAAGAGAGGATCATGCATTAATCCCGATATCCACCATTCTAAAGTTTTCAGCTCCGGGACATTAATAACCCTTCCTATTATTTCTAGTAAACAATGTCCGAAAAATAATAGAATCAAGAGAATTTTAGATATATTACTAATAATCAATTAAAGTTAAATTTAGGATATTAAGAAGGCTGCATTAAAAGCAAGATCCAGAACATTATGAAACCGGAAGATGGTAATAATTAAGCAACATCTTTAATTGTTTGAATAATTAAGAAACAGAATCGAAGAACAAGAATTTTTTTAATTTGAATTATTTTACAGAATTAATAACACTAAAAACTGGATTACTGGCTATGAGGCAAAGGGCTGTAACAGGTTCTAAAGATTAGACAAAAAAGCTTTAAAATTAGGTTAAGTAAAACAAGCCATGTAAAATAAATCTATATTTTCTTAAATTTTACATAAAACTAATCATCGGCAGCAAAACGTACAGGAGGGAAAGTATTATCAGCGGGTTTGAAGTGAGCATACTGCGAGTGTGGATTGAAGGGTTGATTAACCAGATCCAGATTTTGAGAACTCTGGGAATACTCTGAACTGTACGGATTATAATATCTACCCGTTGTAGTCGACCAGAGTAAAGAATTGTCATACATTCCATTCTGGTGAGCTGCTTGGTACCGATCTTGAGTAAAGCCCAGCCTACTTCCAGAAGGATTGTACTGAGAACCGGTTACATGGCTTATCCCAGCCTGCTTGAATAAATACTTGTCCGAGGAACTAATGACCTCGCCATCTTCATTTCTGAAGTTCTGAGTCAGCTGTTGCTGAGGAGTACGTTGTAGGAACGGGCTAGCCCCCTGGAGCCCAGCGGGGTTAAACTGACTGATAGCAACCGTACCAAAATAACCAAACGTAGCCTTTAAGAAGATAACCCAGTTGTTGTATCCTTTATGTCCGGCTTCATAACTCTTCTTTATTCCTAGAAGTTCATATGTTCCTGGTTTAAAGCTTCCACAGTTAATTTGATTCCAATATAAACTACGAGACTCGGTACTAAAAGCATCAACAGTTCCCAAGGTTTCCATGTTCTTCACATACTTACCAAACCAGCATTGGGAATAACCAGTGATCAAATGGTGGTCAATATTCAACCTTTTACCTAGAGGCAAATATCCAGAACTGATCAACTCCTCAAGCTGATTCATATCAAATGCTAGATGCTGGCCTTGTGGAGTGAATTTGAAGGCTTCCATATCTTGGACATTAAAATCAGAGCCTATGCCAAAAGATCTGTACTTAGGGTCTTCAAGAAATGGGTTCCTGAACTCACCGGTGTTAATGGTTCCAACATGAAGAGCAGGAGCGTAGTGATCCATCTGGTTTGAAATAGCAGAGTAGGTTGCATACCCAGCATTTTGACGAGTCATAGCTTTCACTTCATCCTCCATACCATAGTTAATATTATCCCACCAGGCATCTTCATTTGGGACCTCAATGGTTTTAACCAGCTTCGGGTTGGCATAATCAGTAGATCTTCTCCGGCGTCTGGATTCCATCTTTTTGAGGTATCTAGCATCAGGGGCAGACATTGTTCTCTGTTCAGGGTACTGAGGAGGGTATTGAGGAGGGTATTGAGGAGGGAACTGAGGGAAGGGAGGGTAACCACCGGGTCCAAACCAGGGTAATCTGAACCAGTTAGGAAATGCAGGCATGCCAAATGGTCTGAAATCACAAAAAATAAAATATATTTTTTAAAATGTATATAATCACTTACAAGTATCCTTGAGGTGGGGGAGCAATTTGCTGCATATTGTCTTCCATCTCATCAGACTCTTCATCAGCCTCTTTATAAACCTCATCATTAAGGTGTTCCTGTTCAACATAGTCTTCATGCTTAGTGACTGGGGAGTCACCAGTAGGTCCAGGGGTGTATGTTTTTTCAATTTCCTGAAATATAATCTAAATTAGTGTCCAGGACATTTTGACTTAAAAAGATGGAATGAAGATTTTAAAAAATTTACCTTAGCTAAGGTTTTCAAAGAGCCGTCATCAACTGAAAAAAAAGTAATTCAAGAAATTTACATTTAACAAGTCAAATACAAACAATCTGTAGCATCAAACCTATAATTTTCTTTAACTATAACACTAAAACATTAATTCACTAAGATGGATTACTTCATTAATAAAATTAAAACTTTCATTAAAAGACTATAAAAGGTTGCTTAATTTAAGAATCCAAAATATCTCAATAATCGCCTTTAGGGCCAAGAATATTCAAGAGTAAAACTCAGGGGGAAGCGGGAGGGGGGGGGGCGGAAATTACTTACCAAGTTTAGAATCTTTTTGGGAACTTCCAGGATCCAACTTCAGAGGTTCAGACGGGGGTTTAACAGACGCCACATAATCTGCAGGAGGAGGGGGAGCCAGGACCCCTACTCCAAGGAGTACTAAGGCGAGCACACACCTTAAAAAGAAATCATTGCAGCGATAAACTTCATATTTGCCTATTCAGATCAAGAATATGGATTAGAGATTTTTTCTGAAACAATTTTTTAGAAGCAAAATAGTATTTTATGAAAAAGTAAGCACGTTTGTAAAATTCATTTGAAAAATGGCTTGTTACAAGATGAACAATTTAAGAATAAAAATCACCAGTATAAGCGAGAGAACTCTTGTCTAACTTATTAAATTAAGCATCATTAGAACTGGGTTGAATTTTCGAATTCAAATCAATTTACAGAATTGAAAAGTTTAAAAGGATTATTTTAAACTACTATTTACTATAACTCGTCCAAAATTGAATATTTATTACTGCTGTGAATGCTTTGGCCAACAAATAAAATTCAAATTTTTCATTTCAACTTGATTTCTTCTTTTTTCTCCAGTTTTATCATCGAAAGATAATATTCGAAACATTTGTATTACAGTAATTAATGTTTTTAATGGAGACTGATATAAAAAGGGCGATGAAGCAGATGAAAATTGACACTTCTGTGAAAGTACTAAGTTTAGCTATGTATACACAATAACATGACCACTAGACAAAGCGAAGAGCACCAATTGTAATTGTTACCACCAAAAAAAAGAATTCATAATTCCGTCACAAGTCTGAACATCTAAATAATGGGCCTCATATTCCTATTAATCCAAATTATATCGTCGTTAAGAGATCAAACAACACTAACCAGAAAAATCGATACTAAGATACTTAATCAGTTATAAAGACCAACACGAATATCAGTTCAATTAAATAAAAATTGTTAAGTATGTAAAAATATTGTCCATTAGAGTGCAATTAACACTCACCTCATCCTAACTGGCTATAAATTTTAGACTGCTGTGAAAGAATAAAGCTAACACATCAACACCTCTGGATAATTCGAACAAAGAAAGCGTACTGCATTAGTAGTACACATTTTTTGTACACAGAATGTAAATAAACAATAAACATGTTCGAGAATATGGAAGAAAAAAAAATGATTCATTTTTATTTAACTAACAGTTTGAAAGTAAAATAAAAAATTGTATTGTTTTTTTAATAACATTATAATATGATTCTTTATTCTGTTATTAAAACTGTTTTTCATTCTTTTAAACTTGTTTTAGGATTAATTCTCTAAAATGCTTGTTTTTCTCTTGATTTGCTCTTTAATTTACCTACGAACAATTCTACCTTTTCCATTTTTTTTAAGTTCAATGAGTTCTATCCTTCAATATTTATATTAATTACAATTACAAATTATTTCATTTTTTATTCCTAATTCCTACATTTTGTTAAACTTTGTTTTTGCTCAATTTCTTATTTCCACTCCTATTATCTTCAATTCTTATTCCTTAATGCTCATCAACTCTGCATGATATTCCTCTCAACTCTGATATTCCTCTCAACTCTGAAATTCCTCTCAACTCTGATATTCCTCTCAACTCTGGTATTTCTCTCAACTCTGATATTCCTCTCAACTCTGAATTTCCTCTCAACTCTGATATTCCTCTCAACTCTGGTATTTCTATCAACACTGATATATTCCTCTCAACTCTGATATTCCTCTCAACTCTGAAATTCCTCTCAACACTGATATATTCCTCTCAACTCTGATATTCCTCTCAACTCTGATATTTCTCTCAACACTGATATATTCCTCTCAACTCTGATATTTATTCTTTATTCCTTATTTCTGTTTCAACTCTTTATTCTCTTAAATTCCTTATTCATTTTTTACACTTTTTATCTTGTATTAAAGCCAAGTTCCAACCCACTCAACTGAAAAAATTAATCCAAGCTAATACATTCCAGTAGTTCTACCGACCCCGATCAACATTTGAGGGGTTTCAGAGATATGATCGGACACACAGACAGACAGACAAAAAGACAGATTGTTACTTAATCTTCATATATAGATTGCTTCTCAAAATCCTATACTAATTATTATTCCTTCTCAAATCCTATATTTCTTCATCATTTATTATTCGTACATAGCTGTAGAAGAAAGTGTCAGAAACGACCCATGATTATTGAGAGACATGTCCGATTCACCAAGGTACCCATTTTACAGTGTTGAATTCTATTAATTTCATTCTTTTTCTCTGATAGATTTGTTGGCAAGTCACTTTAATATTGCAAAGTTTAAATCAATTATTTCTTTAGAAGTTCTTACTCGATTCCTCTATTCTTTTCTCCTTCATTACTCTTTCTACCGTTCCTTTTCCGTTGCACCTCATCCTACCGTTCCATTCTCTTTCACTTCTCTTCCTACCGTTACATTCTCCTTTGCTTATCCTACCGTTCCATTCTTCTTCACTACTCTTCCTATATCATTCCATTTTGACTTACTACACTTCCTACCATTTAATTATTCTTCACTACCCTTCCTACCGTTCCAATCTTCTTCATTACTATTCCTATCGTTCCATTTTCCCTTACTACACTATCTACCGTTCCATTTTCCCTTACTACACTATCTACCGTTCCATTTATCTTCATTCCACTTCCTACCACTCCGATCTTCTTCACAACCCTTCCTACTGGAACCTCATTTTCCTTCCTGCTATCGTTAAATTCTCCTGTACTACTCATTCTACTGTTACATCCTTCTTCACTACTCTACCATCCATTCCATTCTCTCACACTTCCCTTCCTCACTTTCCTTTCTCCCGTACTACACTTCCTACCATTTCATTCTCTTTGCTCCTCATCCTACTCTTCCGTTCTCCGTCACTTCTATTCCTACCGTTCCATTTACAATTCATACTATTCCTACCGTTCCATTATCCATAATACTCTTTAATACCGTTCCTTCATTCTTTATTTATCTTGAAAACGTTTCGTTCGTTCTACTCTTCTTTACTTCTATTCCTCCTATTTCGTTATCCTTTACTACCCTCCTACCATTTCATTTCCTTTTACCAAATGCATAGCGTTCCATTCTTCTTTACTTCTCTTCCTCCTATTTCGTTATCCTTTACTAACCTCCTACCGTTCCATTTCCTTTTACCAACTTTATAGCGTTCCATTCTCCTTTACTTCTCTTCCTCCTGTTTTGTTATCCTTTACTACTCGCCTGCCGTTCCATTTTCTTTTACCAACTTCATAGCGTTCCACTTTCCTTTACTTCTATTCCTCCTGTTCAGTTATCCTTTACTACCCTTCTATCGTTGAGTTTCCTTTTACCATCTACATAGCGTTCCATTCTCCGTTCCAGCTTTTCCTCCAATTTAAATCGAAATTTAAAATTCAATTTGATTAAATTGGTCTCGATATTATCAAACCTTATTAACCACAGAAGACGAACAATACTGACGACAAAGAACTCAGTTATGACAATTTTTGATTAAAATTGATCTGTTGTTTATTAACAGCATTGAATGATTTTGGAAGAAAAACACGAGAAATATTAATGTCAGAACAAATAAAAAAATAAATTCCGTGCGGTCAGGTACAAACATCATTTTTTGTGGGTAACCCTATATATCATGGACCGCACTATTTTCTAACATTTTTCTTTGTTATTTTAAGATCTACTAGCTGACGGGCCCGACGTCGCCCGTGGAAAAAAATTTAAAAAGTTTGATANACCCAAGGGTGTCCACAAAAGATTTCAGCCCAATCGGTCCAGCCGTTTGGCCGACTATAGGCAAAATATATATCTACGAATGTCTTGTTTTATTATACAAATTTCCAAGATATTTCGTCAAATTAAATCATTTTAAACTAAAATCTTTTATTGCTATAGTTTTAACTAGCTAGCACTGAAAATAAATGCTACGAAATTTCAGCAATTTAATGAGGTTTAAATTTATCTGTGAAGGCATTTACATATTATTCATATTTGATGCGTTTTGATAACAAAATACATAGTATGTTGTTTTGATAACAAAATACATCGTATGTTTTGATAACAAAATACATAGTATGTTTTGATAACAAAATACATAGTATGTTTTGATAACAAAATACATAGTATGTTGTTTTGATAACAAAATACATAGTATGTTGTTTTGATAACAAAATACATAGTATGTTGAGAATTTAATTCAAGTTATTAAAAAAAGAAGCAGAAGGTTGGAAAATTAAAATTACAATATTTAATACGGACTAGATGTTATTGAGCGAGTTGCTAAACAAACATAGTTCGCCTTTTATGGATTAGAAAAAAAGTTTTGATTTTTCATCGACTAGAACAGAAAAATTGACGAAACTTAATTTTGATATTTTTTGTGACTGTCAGTAAATAAATTTATATATTTTGATTACAAACTGAATCTGAATAATCTGCACGATGTTTATAAATCTAAATTTCCGCGAGGGTTTCGTCTAGGTCATGATTTTGATGAGATTTAGAGTCCTCCAGAGCCTCCCTGGATTCCGTGAACGTAGAAAAGATAAGATTTGTTCATCTGTTCAAGAAATATGAACGTGATCACAGTGTGGGGACCCAACCTGAAAATAAAAGATCATATTTTTAAATGTCACGAGTTGATTTAAAAATTGTTAATTGTTAATTGAAAGATCCAATGGTTAATCTATCCTTGTGAAATTTTAAAAGGACTCTGTTCGCGTAGTTTTAAGTGACCCTCCATGCAAAGATGACAATGTCCTATTTACAATCGTTTTTATGGTTTAAATGTGCTTAATTGTAATAATTTTCCTTCATTAGAAAGGCACCAGTCCCTTTTGTGGATAAGTGACAATTGAAAAATCAGTATTTAAAATCATAAACCTTTCAAAATCATACTCAGACAACAGTGTTACATGTACATATAAAGGATACCGTTGTGTATCGGGCATTGGCATCTTTGCATGAATGGTCAATTCAAAATTATGCTTCCAATCCCTTAACATTGACTATTTCTCCACTTCTGTAAACCAGGGGGAGGCGTGTAGACAATTTTAACTTCAACCTATCAGAAGTAGGTTTTTTATCGGACAAGAATGATTATAACAAATATTTAAACAAGAATCCTACAGCACAACCATTTTTGAAAAATAGTTTATCTTTGAAAACTTTTAAGAAAGTTGAAAGAATATTTTTTGAACATATAACCACTGTAAAATTCGATTTTATTTAAAACAATTCAATAATTTGTTAAAAAAAAACATTCGAACCTGAAGTAATAAGGTGTGAAACCTTTCCAAAGAGAGAAAAATCCTTCTTGTTTAACAACCTTTGAGAGTACATCAACGGCTCCCTTGTATTCTGGTTTACCTAAAATATGGAATAATCAATGATAACATTGAAATTTATTAAAAACATGGATTTTATTTTGAATGAGATTAAAAACAAGCACAACAAGTTAAAATTCTAAAATTAATTAAATTTAAAATATTCTACCAATAAATCCACGAAATGAATTTTAAAAATCCGCAAACCATTTCCACGAGAAAACGAACATGGACAGGATCGGAGACGCAAATAAACCAATCGAGGCAAGAATGGCTGAAGTGCGAGAGGAGAAAAAGGTTGTCCATGTCCCAAAAGATGCTTTAAACTCGGGTGTGGACACTTCAGAATACCTAAAGGAACAACTTTCGCTGGGCTTGGATTATATGTTTAATTTATCTACCCCAGTACTTCCGGGGGATGAAGCTCCACTTTTCGAGGCACCATCACTGGAGAAAGGTGTTTCTAAAGTCACAAACCTGTCCGAATTAAAGGTATTTTTTAATCATTGACATTAATTTTAACAATCAGTTCCCATTTTAAGACGTTTAAAGCATATTTTAATTGTTCAGGGCCGAGTAGTACTGCTTGTGTTCTACCCTAAGGATATGAGTATTGAGAGCGAGGAAACGATGAACCTGTTGACCGACATGGCCCTAGCTCCAGAGCTTGATCTCCAACTGTTGACCATCTCTACCGACACTATAGAAACTCATAGGGCGTGGTCGGAACAACGAGAGGGTGGGACTCCTCCAGTAATAATGCTATCAGATAAAAACGGACATATCGCTCAGATGTACGGAGTTTTGGACTCCAACAACCATGTTGCGTTCCAGTCAGTGTTCTTGATAGACCCTGAGGGCTTGGTACAAGGAAGCAGGGTGGCAGGAAGGGGCGGTCTACAACCCAATACCGCCTCAGATATGCTGGATTTTATCAGAGCAGCTTTGAAGCCACAGGATCAAGTGGAATAGTTTTAAGAACAGAATACTTGTATAAAATCCAAAAATAAATTATTATGATTTTTTTATTTGATTATTTTCGATTGTTCAGAAACAATCCCAAAATGCTGTACCATGCATTAAAGCATAATAAATGTAAAACACACAAAATGTTGTGACTATCAAATTTTATTTACCATCAATATACTTCATGCTCTGTAACCTAGTCTTGGCAATATCAACAGGCATAGATGCAATAGTAGTCACCAGGCCTGATATCATTGATGCAACAAAGTGGCAGAAAATACCATCCTAAAACATATTAATTCCTTAAAAAAATCATGTGTACTATATAATATAATGAAGATTGGGGAAGATGGAGAGGGGTTGGGTTGTTGAAAAATTTGGCATTTCCACATGAAAAATTAATTATAAATTGAAATAATTTTAAATCAATGCAAGCTACTTAAAACAATGTTTGTAAATGAAAAGATATAACGTATACATTTCTTATCATAAAACACAAGGGATATGCATTTTAAGCTTTTGATTGTGATAAACATGGCGCCCCCCTCCAACTGACCCCCTAAAATATACACCTCTTTAATAAAATGTTGTAAGCGATTGTGCCATTTGAACTTGAAATCTACACATTGTTTCCAAAAAAAGAACAGCGAAAAGACAATACCTGAATATATCCAGATCCAAGTATAATTTGCTTAGCTTGGCTGTAGGTAGCCAACTGGGCAGCATTTACTACCATAGCCCTGTTACAAATCATTTATAAATAAAAAATAAATAGCGTTTATTTAAATTTTACATTTTTATAAATTCATCGCAATTTTCCTTGATCTTATATTATGTATCATGAGAGGAATTGTCCACACGTAATTTCAAATGACCCCTGATTTGAATATTACACCACACGCCTGATTATCAGCGATACCCTTTCTAAATTTTTCACATTTTTTTCTGTCTAAAAATTGACAATTTTTCATAAAATGAACATTAACAGTGACATGCGGATCTATGCAACAGAGACGAGGAAGAAAATAGACTGAGTATATGTATGTATGTATAAGGTAGTTAAGCGGTATCGCGTTATTACCTAAAAAAAGGTTAAAAGGTAACGTTGTGAATATTGAATAAATAGGACATTTACCTTTAAAAGGAGGTTTACATGAAATACAGTTAACAGTACCTTTAATGGGATAGACCGGCTATACTCAGTTTAACTACCTTACATAGCCGGTCTGTCCCTTTAAGTAAACAATTGAAGAAAACAAAATTATAAATTTACTGAATGATATAAAACGGGAATATTTAAAAATAGAATTGGGAGAAAGATTGATTACCTTCCCATTGTAGGAGTAGCTCCTCTCCATTATTCTAGCAAGAGCATTAAATACAGATGTATAGTTTCTTCTTTTATCAACAGGTAGAGATCCATCAGATGTCATTCTAACCAATAAGCTCAATCAATATTTAGAATCATTTAATATAATCTAATGTTAGAGAGAAGGAAATTTTTACTTTACAGGTAAGATTAGGTTACACTTTACCAAAAGGTTCACAAAAATTGGTCGAAAATTCAAATTCAAATTTCCCGAAAAGAAGTTAGTTGTACGCAATTTTATTGTCTTTTGAGATTTTTGAAGAAAACTTCGCATAGTGGGTTGTATTTTACTTAATCGTCCCAAGGGAAAGTTGTACGCAATTTTATCGTATTTTGAGATTTTTGAAGAAAACTTCGCATAGTGGGTTGTATTTCACTTAATCGTCCCAAGGGAAAGTTGTACGCAATTTTATCGTCTTTTGAGATTTTTGAAGAAAACTTCGCATAGTGGGTTGTATTTTACTTAATCGTCCCAAGGGAAAGTTAAACAATTTTACGTTTGCCAAAATGCGTAAAAATAAATGAAAAAACTGCTTTGTATTGGAAATGCTTTTAAAATATGGTTTAAGGAATAGTTCTCGTCAATCAATATAAGTAATAAAATAAAAATAATCGTTTCATAAACGATACACTGCGCCTGATGAACAATAATCAAACACTAATCGTTTCTAATCCACAAAGAATGGAAAAAATTTCGGCCATCTTTCTGGCTGGACTGTGCTGAAAACATTTTTAAGACATTTTTACACAGACTTACACTGCTAAGTATCAAATGTTTTAACTAAATTGATAAATACAAAATTATTTAACACATATATATAATAATTTGAATAAGTTTATTCCTGATGAGTGCAACCTCAGCAGGGGTTCCTACAAATGCTCCAGAAGCACCAGCAGCCATTCCTATAATTATCATGAGTTTTGCATATTAAATTATTGAATTTAAAAACATATTAATTTCTTTAATCAATATTAATATCAGCAACATTAGATACAGATAGATATCACAACTGTTCTACAGATATCTAGTTTTCAATATCTCATTTTTGTATTTTCGTCACGAAGCATTTTGCAAATTCTGATTCGATCTTTTTAAGGCCTAACTTTGAAAAGAGTAAAGATGTTGGGATTTTCCTCCTATATATAAATTTTTTGTTTTTTACTGTAAAAAGAGAAGATGCTAAGAGATAAAGCCACAATTTAAACTTGAAATAGAAGATGGGCGCGATGCGCTCTAAAAGCCTAGTTTTATAAAAAAAAAGTGTCTTTAAGAAGCAAAAATACGAGCTGTGTTCTAGTTCGAAACTAAAATGCATGACATTTCTAGAAATATTTTCCCCTTCGTTATTCATCATTACTAAAATACAGGGGTCGGCGTTTATATCAATACAATTGAGACGACTTTTTGGTTTAAGTTTTGATTACTAACAAGAATTTTACAAGCTGTTAATTGACAGCTTATTCTTGTTTCCATGTTTAGGTGTATTCATGCTCTTTGAATGGCTTGGTAGAAATCAAAATTTAAATCAAAAGTCGTCTTCATTGTAATGATATATACTACGACCCCTGTACTTAGCTTACTTTACCTAAACCAGCTTTCATAAAGAACCCAGGTGGTGTTCCCTCAGTGGAGAAGGTTTCGAATAACCAAGTATAGATTCCAAGCCGAGTTGTAGTATAGGTTGCCTGCCTACAAATAATCAAGTAAAAGACCCTGGAAAGTTTTTATTTAACTAGCGAATTTTTTTAAGAAGGAGGCAATTTAATGAGTTAACAATTTTTAAGAAGGAGGTAATTTAATGAGTCAAACACTTTTTAAGGAGGTAATTTAATGAGTTAACAATTTTTAAGAAGGAGGTAATTTAATGAGTTAACAATTTTTAAGAAGGAGGTAATTTTATGAGTAAACACTTTTTAAGGAGGCAATTTAATGAGTTAACACTTTTTAAGAAGGAGGTAATTTTACCCCCAATAGAACTGAAAATATTACCTAGCTACCCCCATTAGAACTGAAAAAGAACTTGGCCTAGGACCTGCCTGAACCTTCATGACCTAGAATTAAAAACAATTATTTGGGTAATTAATAACAAAGTCGATCAATCTGCTGGGAAATATTCATGATTCAGAACATTAGTGTTGTTAATCTCGGAATTAACCATTAATCTGTGTCTTATCAAGCTAGACCTACGGATTAATTAAATTCCTCTCCGAAATACAGTGGTCGCCATACCTAGCAGGAATACTTTAAATTAAAGGATAAATGCTGTTCTCAAACATCTAAAAGTGCCTCCATTGGTTATCAATTTAACACAAAAGTCCAACCTTTGATCAGTAATTATCTAAAATCATGACAACTTTTACAATTTGCCAGTCAATGATCTAATTTAGTTCTGTGAATTAATTAATAAGATTTAACATTTTCACAATAAAACCACTGAAGTGGAATTGAACTTTTTTCGTTTAACAAAATGTAACCTTTTTCATATAACAAAACGATAAAAAACGTGTGAAATTGATACAATTTCAAAAGAAAATATACAATTGTAGATCGTTATACTCTTCTTTAAAGGACGGAACACAGTCAAGGAGTGTATATTTTTGAAAATCCCCCCCATTGATGAATGAAAAAATGGACATCAAAAGGTGATATTTTTTATCATTTTTACTCCTTTTAAACCAAATTTAATTTTTCTGAAAGTCATTTGTTTTCCCTAAGTCAGCAAAATATAACCTACAGAATATTCTGGGAGAAGAAAATTATTTTCAAACAGGGGAGGGGAGGGGGGGCTGTTTTTTTTGAGAAAATAAAGGGTCAGTCCCTTAAAAATTTCCGACCTGCATTCTGGTTTTAACTAGATCCAAGGGTTGAACAAAGCAGGTTGCTGCCATTCCTGCTGAACCACCGAACAAGAATTTCACTAAAACAATAACATTTTGGAATTTCTTAGCGTAAAAAATGTTGTTTTTTTCAACGGGCGCTGCGGCCAAATGCTCAGCTTTGCAAATGTAAACATATGGGATCCATATACNCGGCCCAGAAATTGTCTTAACTAACCTAACCCTAGAATAATGTAAAAAAATAATAGTAATTTTGCTGAAAATTAGTGGTCATGCACAAAATTGATAGGAGGGGGGGGCAGGGGGGAGGGTGTCCAAATCGTAAACTAGGATGGACCCCGCGGCCCGCATAACATTTTAGAAACAAAAACCTGGCTTGGGAACCGTAGCGTCAGCCATTTTCTGAAAAATGATGAATATATTTAATTGTTTATCTTTTACGCTTTTCATTCTGAGAATTCTGAAGATTTTGATGAACGATCTCCATGGAGATAAATGATGACCTTCACTTTTCTAACACGGTCACACTAGTCCGGAGTCCCAAGTGTGCAATCATAAGTTGCCTTTCTGCAGAGTGCAGAGACTGCGGTTGTAGCCATGGAAGGTTCATTGAAAACATCGGGCTTTCAAACCGGTTTTTTGTACTTTCATGTTTTTATGAAAAAGAAAATAAAGAAAAAAAGAAAATTATGGAAAATCATTGAAAATCATTATTTATTAAAGATTTAGCTTTTCTTCAATTTTGTGTTCAGTTGAATTTACTGGTATGAAAGTTTAATTGCAACAAAAAAAATGAAATCGATGACGACCTTTTTCAAAAAATGTTGCAACTTTAATTAAATGAATATGTAGAAATAAATTCATTTGTATAATCAAAGATTTTAATCAAGGTTAAAAAGTTTACATTCTTTTATAACTATTTTTCTTAAAATAAAATTATTATTTAATTTTTCAAAGTTGCAATCTTTAGGCTGCTTCGTTGAAGCCAAATCGCACGATTAATAAATCCTGCCAGGTGGATTTAAGGCTAGATTATCTACCCTAGTGTTTCATTAGAGATGTAAATCGTGCTATTAACGTTAATGCCGCGATGTCTTAATAGCAGGATAAATAAATCCACCCGCACGGGTGGATTTTCCCTAGATTATCTACCCTAAATCGTACGATTAGTTGGGTTTGGTTCAAATTATGAGAGAGAGAGAGAGAGATAGATAGATAAATAGATAGATAGATGAAAACATAAATAGAAAGAAATAAGATGAAGAAGAAAAAATAAAAAAATATAATAAAAAATGTTATCAACAATCTCTTTGCANATTTTTTTGTTATTTAGGGTTAGGTTAGGTTAAGATACTTTCTGGGCCGAGCGCTGCGGCTAGGATGGGCTAGGGGGCCGAGCGCTGCGGCCACGGGTTAGGTTAAGTTAAGAAACTTCCTGTCACACCCATGTACAAAATTGATAGGAGGGGGGGGGGCTCCGGGGTGTGGGTCCAAAAATCGTTCTCTAGGAAATTACCTGGGTCTTGCCCATTGGATTCTTAGGCAATGATTAAAACCGACGGGAGTAGGGTTGAAACCATAGTATATGGTTTATTTTATTGGGGAGCGGCTAAACGCAGTAACGTGAGAATGCCGCAATGAATTTTAAGAAGAGTGAGATTAGTATATTTTGGGTCTGAACGATTATAAGATCCATGTACAAAATTGATGGAGGGGAGGAGGGGTCCAAAAATCGCTCTCTAGGAAATTACCGTATATTTCAGGGTTAGGTTAGGTTAATACACTATGGGTCGCGCGCTGCTGTTAGGACAGGCTGGGGGCCGAGCGCCGCGGCTAGAACTGGCTCTTTTTCTGTTTTACTATTCATTGCGGCATGCAAACGTAACTGCGTTTGGCGGCTATCATGTTCTTGCTCTGCTAACTGGGAAAAGCCACGATATTCATTTTTAGATGTTAAACTAACTTTATGATCAAGTACAACGAATTATTATTCATATTCATCCATATTTTTACTTAACTACAAAGCATAAGATAATACAAATAAAAAATCACAATTTGCTATGTAGTTTGGACCCGCCTAACAAGAGTTTTTGCTATGATCAAAGTACAGCCATAAATTAGGATGATGTCTTGGGTCCGTCCAAGTTAACGATTTTTGGACCCTCCTCCTCCCATCAATTTTGTACATGACCAATAATTTTAAGTTATTTTGTATTTATTTTAGGTTACTTGTACGGATCCTTATAAACTCAAATTACAACAATTTTAATTTTATTTTTCCAGTTTAAATGGCAGGATCTGCTCTTAGACGATTGATGGCCGAATATAAACAGATCTCTCAAAACCCTCCAGACGGACTAGCAGCAGGTATAATCAAGAATCATAGGTATATTCCTGGAGAACGATTTTTGGACCCCCCCCCCTCACCCTCATTTCAATTTTGTCCATGAAGTTCATTTGCATCACGGTCTAAGTTGGACATATGGCCGCATTGTTCGGCCTTCAGCCGCGGCACTCGGGCTCCTATCCTTAGCGCTCGGCCAAGAATATCTATTTATGTCATTGTAATGGGTATTATTAAGTGCGAAAAAGTTTTGGCCGGAATTTTTAATATTTTCTACTTTCGGTGTGAAAATGCTTTCATTTTGATCTTCAACTAACTAGAAACATTAAAAATTACAGGAAAAACTGTTTCGCGTCATGATACCTATTTCAATAACATGTATACTTTTATTTAGATTTACTCAAATTATTTTAAAGCAGGTCGATAAAGTAACTTAATCACCCTGTTGTAGAGTGATTAAGTAACTTTATCGACCTACATTGAGACAAATTAAATATGAAATTTGAAATTTTAATAGCAGGGTGATGAAGTTACTTTTTCGCCCTGTTGTTGGGCGATAAAGTCTCTTAATCAAATCACCCTACAGCGGGAAATATTAGGTGTGATAAATTCCATCAAAATTGAATAAATTTTATTAACCTATTGTTCTAAGAATATTTAAGGTTCATAATATTAAAAAATAAGATTGTTGGAGATCTTATGAATTTAAAATTTTAATTTAGAAAAATCTAGGAGAAAAAACTTATTATTTCAATATCCACTGTATCCAGGACCAGTAACTGAAGATAACTTTTTCTTATGGGAAGCAGCAATCACAGGACCGGAGGATACACCATTCCAGGTAGATCAAATCAATCAATTCTTTGAATTCAATAAATTCATTGAATTTAATCAATTCATTGAATTCAATCAATTCATTGAATTTAATCAATTCATTGAATTCAATCAATTCATTGAATTTAATCAATTCATTGAATTGAATGAATTAAAATAATCCATTTCATTTTTATCTATTCAATTAACTCAGATTAATACAGTGAAAACAATAGATTTAATTACATCAATCAGTTCAATCAATCGATCAATAACATATATTTAATCACAATTCAATAAAATTAGTTCAATTCAATGCAATGAAATTAATAAATTAAATAGATTTTTAAAAATTTATCTATTTAACCAATGTTAAGTTCAATTGAATGAATCAAGTCGATCAATTGAGTCAGATTCCTCAAATCAATCATAAAATTCAATCAAATTACGAACTACAATCAAATTACGAACTACAATCAAATTAGTCATATGATTCAAATTAAACCAATCAAGTAGATAAATCAAACCATCAACCACAATTATAACACTTATTTGATTCAAATTCAAGACTTGGAAATCAATCAAACAACAATCAATAAATGAATCGATCTCTGATGCAGTGAATCAGTAATATCTGATCTATTGGTGCTTCCCACACCTGGCTGCGGTCTGGTGGGTCCACATCGGGATCCTTATGCTCCATATGTAACAATATTAGTATTTAGGATGGTGTATTTATTGCTGAACTAGCATTCCCCCAAGACTATCCACTCAACCCACCTAAAATGAAATTTAAATCAGAGGTTAGTTATTCTTCGTTAATATTCCCAGAAATTCAAACTTATGATTTTATACACCTAGTTTTGCTGAAAATTATATATCGTTTGATAATTCCAATTTTGTGACTGATTTGTAGAAATTTGCCAGAAGTTCAAACTTAAAATTTATTACATACGCTTTTTCTGAAAATGATATATTGTTTGATAATCCAAATTTCAAACCCAATTTATAGAGATTTTTTTTTTTCGTAAATCAGATACAAAAACTAATAATTTTATACAACTAGTTTATCTGAAAATTATATTTCGTTTGCTAATTCAAATTTTGTGACCAATTTGTATAGGTTAACCGCTAATTCTGCCAGAAATTCAAACTTAAAATATTACTCACGCTTTTTCTGAAAATGATATATTGTTTGATAATCCATATTTCGGGCCCAATTTATAGATTTTTTCGTCAATCAGAAACAAAAACTTATAATTTAATTAAACCGCTTCTGATTAAAATTATATCGCTTGATAATTCCAATTTTGTGACTGATTTGTGAAGATTAACCGCTAAATCTGCCAGAAATTTAAATTTAAAATATTACGTATGCTTTTTTTGAAAATGATATATTGCTTGATAATCCAAATTTCGGGCCCAATTTATAGAGTTTTCTTTTGTAAATCAGAAACAAAAACTAATAATTTAATACAACCGCTTTCCCTGGAAATTGGATATCACTTAGTAACCTAATTTTCGTGACCATTTTTAGAGATTCTTCATTAATATTCCTGGATATAATAAATCCCTTTATGATCTAATTTTGATGACCAAATTGGTCATGTCCAGCGCAGTTCTTATCTATGCACTAGTATCAACTTTTCTTAAATCAAGAAATAAACCCCCGCGAAATTTTAGCTTTTATTCCGACTTATATTTTATCCAATAATATTCTAACTAATTCATCCAAATATAATCTCGATATTTCATCCAAATATATTATAGATATTTCATCCAAATGTATTCTAGATATTTCATATAAATATCTGCTAGATATTTTATTTAAATATATTCTTTTATTTAAATATATTCTGGATATTTCATCGAAATATATTCTAGATATTTCATCGAAATATGTTCTAGATACTTCATCGAAATATATTCTAGATACTTCATCCAAATATATTCTAGATATTTCATCCAAATATATTCTAGATATTTCATCCAAATATATATCCTGATGGCCGTGTATGTATTTCTATTCTACATCCACCCGGAAACGATCCTTTAGGTAAATCTTTTATCCTCAAAATTAAATCTGACAGTTAAAAATTTAAAATCTAGTTCTCCCCAATGTTTCCAGAAGTTATTTTTGTTTTTGATGAGTTTTTGCTTCTTAAGTTCTTTTTAATTTTTTTAACGTTTTTAATTATTTAATTAGCGGAGCGGGGATGTTAAAAGTTTCTGGTCCTGATCCTGAGCATTTAAAAATGGTTCCTTCCTCTCGGAACTTGAATTATTTTATCAGACTTGAAGTTGTTAATTTTTTAGTTTTATATTTTGATATTATTTAGGTTATGAATCCAGCAATGAACGATGGTCTCCAGTTCAAAGTATAGAAAAGGTACTAAAATGTTGTTTGAACCCTTTGCTTAAATTTATTGTCTGATGTCAATATATTCTATATCCTATTGTCCGTGTTGTCTAAATATTCTTGATCCTATTGTCTGTGATGTCTATATATTCTAAATCCTATTGTCCTTGTTGTTTAAATATTCTTGATCCTATTGTCTGTGATGTCTATATATTCTAAATCCTATTGTGCGTATTGTTTAAATATTCTTGATCCTATTGTCTGTCATGGCTATATATTCTAGATCTTATTGTCTGTGATGTTTGTATTCTAGATTATATTGTCTGTGATGTCTATATATTCTAGATCCTTTTGTCTGTAATGTCTGTATAAATATATTCTAGATCCTATTGTCTGTGATGTCTGTATATTCTATATCCTACTGTCTATGATGTCCATATACTCTTGATCCTATTATCTGTGATGTCTATATATTCTAGATTTTATTGTCTTTGATTTCTATTTATTCTAGATCCTATTGTCTTTGATTTCTATTAGATCCTATTGTCTGTGATGTCTATATATTCTAAATCCTTTTTTCTATGATCTGTACCCTATTGTCTGTGATGTTCTAGATCCTATTGTTTTGGTGTTTAATTCTAGATCTTTTTGTCTTTGATGTCTATATATATATTCGAGATCCTATTGTCTATGTCTATATATTCTAGATCCTATTGTCTGTGATGTCTATATATTCTAGATCCTATTGTCTAAGTCTATATATTCTAGATCCTATTGTCTGTGATGTCTATATATTCTAGATCCTATTGTCTGTGATGTCAATATTCTAGATCCTATTGTTTTTGGTGTCTATATATTCTAGATCCTTTTGTCTATGATTTCTATATATTCTAGATCCTATTGTTTATGTCTATACATTCTAGATGCTATTGTCTATGTCCATATATTTTAGATCCTATTGTCCTATGTCCATATATTCTAGATCCTATTGTCTGTGATGTCTATTTATTCTAGATCCTATTGTCTTTGATGTCAATATATTCTAGATCCTATTGTCTATGATGTCTGTATATTCTAGATCCTATTGTCTGTGATGTCTATATATTCTAGATCCTATTGTCTATGATGTCTATACATTCTAGATCCTATTGTATGTGATGTCTATATATTCTAGATCCTATTGTCTATGTCCATATATTCTAGATCCTATTGTCTATGATGTCTATATGTTCTAGATCCTATTGTCTGTGATGTCTATATATTCTAGATCCTTTTGTCTATATCCATATATTCTAGATCCTATTGTCTGTGATGTCTATGATAGCTGAACCCAACACTGAATCTCCAGCTAATGTTGACGCTGCAAAACTGTGGAGAGATGACAAGGAAGAGTTCAGGAAGAGGGCCTATCTCTCCGTCAGGAAGTCCTTGGACATGTAAACTCCTCTCTCCAGTGTTTATAATTTAAAGAGACTGTTCACGTAGTTTTTAGTGTTCTTTCAATTATTAATTGTTACGACATTTATGTCTAAGAAAATTGAAACAAGTGGCAACTTTCTTTTTCGTGATTTTTGGATTTCTATAGGAAAGCCGAAACTAGATTATGGCCGAAATTTAATCGCAATTAGAACAGATAATGGTTTAAAGGATACTTTCTGAAATTGTCATAGAACCCAAAATTTCGTGGACTTTCCCTTTAGACATAACAATAAACTAGGTTATTTAAGTTCTCTAAACCGTATATCTTGCATATCTTCTATTCTATACTTTTACTGTTACCTCAAAACATTTATGAATATGATTTGACGACAGAATGTCATAAACCTGTTAAAATAAAATTTCATTCTTTAGATCCTGTTATCTTAATTATTAAGCAAGACGTTTTTTCAATTATGTAATTTGTAAATGCATACCATATTTTTTTGTCATGTATATATTCGAAGCTTAAGTTAAAATAATTCTATATTTGTATATGAAATATGGCTTGTAACGATTATTGTCCTTCAACGGTTATTTGTTAGAGGACGTGTGTACGTAATTTCGAGTGTCCCTTTAATTAAGGAGTTGTCCGATTCACAAGGGTACCCTTCAAATTTTTATTTAAGTAGCAATGAGCAGAATATCGTATTTATTTATCATACAAAATATAAAATTGTATGATATATGATTTGATAAAATTGTATGATATATGATTTGATAAAATTGTATGATATATGATTTGATAAAATTTCCTTCTTTGTGTCTTTGCATATAAATCCGCTCGGCACAATTGGAAACTATCAATTTTCAGAAAGCAAAACTAGAACATCTTCATCATTTATGCTCAGACGAAGAATTAAGGGTAAAGTAGTAAACTCACAGGACGCTTTCTGAAGAGAAGGTCATTTGAAATTGCTTCGATAGTTTCTTAAATAGTGGACTGGTTCTTATGTTTAATATTATTATATGAAAAATGCCTAATATTCTTTGTTGAATATATTAAATATTTAGTTGTTCTATATTTTTGTATGTTTTCTAGAGAGAATGGCAGCAAGTAAGGCTCTGAATATTACTAGACAGGTAGTTTTTATATTTTATATTCTACATGTGTCCTGAAATTTAACATGATTAATATTTTAAATAATGAATAACGTTCACATGATTATCAGAAGGACGACGAAAATGAAAATTGTACAGAAAATTTAAAAAACGAACGGATTCTTTAAAGTCATTCAAAAGGGTGTANGGTCAAACTTAACTATCAAACTCAATTTTTTTGTTCGTTCCCAGTTTTATAACGCGAAAAGTGGTAGAGTCTGGATTTGAGAAAATTTATTATAAAAATGAGTTGAACAATAACCTTCAACCTGTCAATTAATAAATTCGTGAGCTTAACCTCGCATATTTTAATTTTATTGTTGATTTTGATCCCTTTGAAAAATAATTTTCTTCTTTTTCTCGGTTATTTCTGACAGGGCCTCGGCCTTGATATCCACAGGATAATTGTTGATTGTTTATTTTATTATTTTGTTAGGTTAAACCTCTTGTGTCAACTACTCCTCTCGATGCAAGAGTTCGTGTTTTAAGTCTGTATAAGGTAACAGTTCATATAAAGGGGGTAAAAAGAATGTTGGACATCAAAAGGGAATTTTTTTAACCTTTTTGATACTTAAAAATTCATTTATATCCCTGTAAAACCCGTTTATTATCTTCAATTTAGTTTACAAAACCCTAAACATAAGGGGGGCGATAGTTCAAGAAAATAAACACCCTTGCACTGTAACAGTTTACGACACTTTGGCACAATTTTTTTCTTTACATATCGCGCAATGCATTAATTGTACATTTCTTAAATAAAAGAATTGGCGCCATAAATTTTATGATCATTTTAATCAATAGTGCCATCAATAATTCACAACGGTACATTTTTCAATATCTTATGTGTCATTTTTCCAAAATTATAGCAAAAGTTCTTGCTCTCCTGGTGCTATAAAAATAAAAAGACAACAGAGCCGGGATATCTATTTTCCAAACTTCCATCAGTGCTTGGATAATATTTAAAGGGTACCATTGTGAATCCTACATTTTATTGACTTTCCCTTTAACCTTTATTCGATATTAGGCTTGGTACCGACATATTCCGTACATGTGCAAGGATTTCGATATCCCCCCATCTGTCGAGGATTGCAGGTTAATCAATCGATAAATCAATTAAAACAAAATTTAAAACACTAATCAATTTGTTTCTCTGATTTTTATGACCTTTGTTTTGTTGTAGTTGTTTTTTACTTTCTGTCTTGGTCCTTGTTTTTCTTTTTTTTCGTCTTTGTATCTGTCTATGTCTCTCTGATGATGTAGTTATTGTTTCACACGTTCAATTGATATTTTTCTAGTTTCTAATTGAGGAATAAATCTAAAATAATAAAAAAATCAGATTAATGTTTACAGGAATGTGCTGAGATCAAGTTTCAAGAAGAATTCTCATCTGAAGGATATTAGAGTTATTGACATGTTGGTCATTAAGGTTATTAATAATTAAGTAATTAAGAGAGAAATTTAGGGAGTAATTAATTAGTGATTAAGAAAAAAAAATTAAAGGGACAGCTACCATTATTTCAAATGTCATTACATGTAAAGATGGCAATGCCCGATTCACAACGGCACCCTTGAACCCCTTATCAGATCGATTTGGATCGTTTTTCTGATTTAAAGGGACTGTAAAGGATAAATAAAACCTGAGAATCTCAGGCATTGAACGATACCTATAAGAGTTCTGTCTGATGTTTCTATGTTGAGAAATTGACATAAACCTGTGTCAAAATTATACTAAAACGTATATATGTAAGGTATACGTCCGTATCACGTGACCAGAACTCCCTCCAATGGCAGTGCAGTATACTGGTCACGTGATACAGACGGAGACACGACAATAATACTGCATTGTCATTGGTTGGAGTTCTGGTGACGTGTTCCGGACGTTAAAATAATATTATCAATTTGATCTATTAAAAATGAAAAATGTTTAAATTCAAATAATAATAGGAGAAAACTTTAGTTTCTCAGGCTCCTCTGGGATATTGTTGTTTTCAGATTGGTTGCTTCTTTGTTGAATATGATCTGTTTAATACTACGAATCTTATACAAAATCTTACATTTTTATGTTTTGGTATAATTTTAACACAGTTTTATATCAATTTCTCGAGACAGGAACATCAGATAGAACTCTTCTATGTCTCAATCAGCTCCTGGGATTCTCAGGTTTCAGTCTATACCCCTTTTCATTTTCCCTTAAGGTTCCTTTACATCGAGTTAATTTCTGACAATTTTTCCATTGTTTCTGCAACAAGAAATGCGCAAGTCACTTTTGCAGAGAAATCCAAAACAAAAATAAATAATCAGTTTTCTAAAATAAAAACACTGTCATTCATTTTTTACTCGATCCGACTAAGCTTTTAATGTTACCGTTTGAACCGGAAATGCTTTTAATGTTACCGTTTGAACCGGAAATGCTTTTAATGTTACTGTTTGAACCGGAACTACCACTTTTGCGTGTCACTTAAAAATATTATTCAGTCTTTACAGTAAAAGTTATAAAGGAGAAGTAAACAAGGGATTAAGGTATCCTAAATAGAAGTAGTAATTAATGGAGTAAGAAAGGTATTTTAATCAAGTGCTAATAAGTAACTATTATGAAAGTGGTTTCAAAAAGGCGAGCAAAAATTATCCGCTGATCATAAAAGAATTGAATTTTTACCTTGAGTGTTTTTTCTGTGAACAACTTTATGCCAAGCTTTTTTAACAACTTTTTAATCTTCAGGGACAGCAGGATCTGAAGGAAGTAGCAGAACACTGGAAACAGCCGAATCATATAATGGCTAGATGGTAAAAATAGAATTTTTTTAAGTTTCTTTTAAATCAGAAATCCTTTTTATTATCTTTTACCTGGATTTTACTGTTGTTCCTCTGAAACAATTTTTACTTTTAAAGAAAACAAATGAATTTGTGATGAAAAATTTTCAGAAAGAGTTAAAAAAAAAATTGCTATTTAATTTTTTTCGAGATATTTGAAGGGTTGGGGACTCAAAAATGAAATTTTATTATTCACCCAAAGTTTCGAACCCTTGAAACAAAAACCAGCGTATTTTTGGTTAAACGCAATGTTGATATTTTTCCCACAAGCCGCAGTACTCATCCCAGGAATAAATATTTTGTAACTTTTTTCAACTTTTATGATAATTGGATATCAACTGATTAGTTTTTGTTAATTTTTGTCTCATTTTAATATAATTAATTTTCTCAAGTTGAGTGATATATAACCTGACAATTACTTACATAACGGGGGTAAAAAATTATTATTGAAAAAAATTGAACTAATTTGAAGGGACTCAACCTACATGGAAAGATAGCTATGCCCAATTCACAACGGTACCATGGAAACCTGTATCTAGTCAAAAATGTGGAAGATAATTTTGCGTTTCTGACTTGAAGAGTTTTTAGTTCTGTGATTTTCCTCATTTTTTCTGATAAGCAAGAAATGCGCAAATCACTTTCGCAGGAAACCACAAATGAAAATAAACAGTTTAAATAAAGAAAAACTTAGATATCTAATTCATAATTAATCAGACTAAGCTTTTAAGGTTACCGTTGTAAATTGGGCATTGCCATCTTTGCAAAAAGGGTCACTTGAAATTATGATAACAGTTGGACGTTTGGATTTAACTCCTGTCTACTTTCCAGGTTTTCTGGCGAGAATGTGAAGGAGAGACCCAAGGACTTTATTTCTAAGTTTTTGGCAGGGCATGAGTAAACAGGAAGGAGACATTAAGTGTTAGGCTTTTATTTTACTTTAAAGGGACAAATAACGTTATTACAAGCGAGTTAAAGAGTGCTGTTAAAGTTTTGATGAACAACTACCAATGATTCTTCAAAGACTAAATAATCGTATAAATCTACTTTTAAAATGGCAAATTATACAAATTATACAACACACGAATTGTATAATGTAGATTGTAACAGTCTTCTTTATCGCAAAGATCACTTTAAAAAATGTTGATAATCCCTCGAAATTTAATGTTTTTATTGATTTCTATTATTTGATGTCTCGTAACTATCCAGGAACCTGTTTCAAGTTAGTTATGATTAAATCTTCAGTCTGAAATATATTGATAAATTACCATGTTTTTTATTGAAGAATAGATAATAAGATATTTAATAATAAACTTTATAAATGGGGTACAGTCAGTGTTCAGTTTGATGAGGAAAATTTCAGGATTTACAAGTTTAACCTAATGATTTTTGTTCTTAAATTTTTCTGTATCAGTTGTCAAAGCTGAATTTATTTTTTTATCAATATAATTTTTGTACACATGCGAAATTTAGTAAATTTTTTTCAGCTATTGCCACGACCTACGAAGTCCCAAATGTTTCGGACGTTTCCTTTAATAGAATTTGCTAAATTGTTATCAAACCGATTTTAGAAGATTTTTCTTTAAGCAATCGACTACATAATCCTTTTGATCTTTGAAAGCAGCTGGCTAGTATTTTTTAAAGTTTAGAATAAACCTGTTCAAAAGGAATTATCTTAAAAGTAGCACGCTAGTATTTTTTAAAGTTTAGAATAAACCTGTTCAAAAGGTAGAATAAACCTGTTCAAAAGGAATTATCTTGAAAGTAGCTGGCTAGTATTTTTTGAAGTTTAGATTAAACCTAATCAAAAGGAATTATCTTGAAAGTAGCTGGCTAGTATTTTTTAAAGTTTAGAATAAACCTTATCAAAAGGAATTATCTTGAAAGTAGTTGGCTAATATTTTTTAAAGTTTAGAATAAACCTAATCAAAAGGAATTATCTTGAAAGTAGCTGGCTAGTATTTTTTTTAAGTTTAGAATAAACCCTAATCAAAAGGAATTATCTTGAAAGTAGCTGGCTAGTATTTTTTAAAGTTTTGAATAAACCTATTCAAAAGGAATTATCTTGAAAGTAGCACGCTAGTATTTTTTAAAGTTTAGAATAAACTTATTAAAAAGGAATTATCTTGAAAGTAGCTGGCTAGTATTTTTTAAAGTTTAGAATAAACATATTCAAAAGGAACTATCTAACTGTCCGACTACAAAATTGGTTTTTGATCGGATTTAAGGTTACAAAGCACCAGCTTCGAGATGTTTTCTTATATACTCTGGCTTGCTTTTAGGGTGCTGTCCTGATTATAGTTCGTCTGCCATTTAAAATCATTTTCACAAATTTGGGCCCGATCGGTTTAGCCTTTTAGGCATTTATCGGTTACAAACAAACAGATAAAAAAGTATATATATATATAGATTGTGGAAAGAAAAGTGACCATTTAAATCTATTTCATAGTTTCAAAGTTTATGAATTTAATACCATAAATATTAATTCCTTTAATAGTGTTACTAATTATTGGAGTTGCGAAGGCTCGGGGACATGCACCGGGATGATTTTGATTGGCTATGAGATCATTCAGCAAATCAAAAAGGTCCGGACGAAATTTAAAACTGCAATAGCTATTTACAAGTTCAGGTGGTAAATTCAAGAAAACAAAATTATGTAATAAGACGACTTTTTTATCAAATTTTTAATAAAATAGCTTTCTTTGAATTACAGTGAATAAAGAAAGAGAAGCTTTATTAATTAAAAGCTTCTCTTTGTTTCCATGTTATGTGTAACCAATAAACATGTTAAGAAGTTTGTAAATATAAAATTCTGAATTAAAATAGACGGTACAATTTGTTTATACCATTAAAACTATTTTATAGTGTTGAAATGGTTTCTGAAAACAGGCTTTTGGTGGATGTAACAATGCTAACTTAAGTGTTTTATTAAGCTCAGACAAATCAACCCAAAATGTTCCAATCCCTAACTCTTTGCAACCTGAGATTATAACCTTTGATAGTTCAAACTTAAGATTATTTGATCTAACCGAATTAATTGGAAATTGGCCAAGACCTTGTCTGAACTAATCAACATCTCAATTTCTCAAAAAAAAGCTAAAATTTAGTCCACAATAATATTTATTCATACATATTCTAATACCAAATAAAACTACAATTATTAATTTCTAGTGGCTTGAGGTTCCTTGACAGAAAAGGTAAAATCTTCATAAACTCCAGATCCTGTTGGATCTCCTAACCAGGGATAGTAGGAGGGACAATCTTGACAGGTCTGCAGTCTAAAAACAAAAAATATGAAACAATATTCAGTAATGTAGAAATTGACACACTTGTCACAATTCGAAAATAAATTTTATATTTTTTCAATAAGAAGAAATTAAATAAAAAGATAGAGATCGATCAACACAAACAAATTACCGACAAAAAAACTTTGTCACGTCAAATGTATACAAACATCAAAGCAGTTAACCATGTAGGATTTATTTGTTTGCAAAAAGGGAATAGATTTTTTAAGGAAAATTCTACCCCACAAAACAGTTCTCCAGCATAAATCGCGAAAAAAGCTTAAGCACAAAATTTCGTCTGGAAACTATTTGTGCGCCCTGCTTCTCAGATTATCCTTTGATTAGCCAAAACCAATGATTTTTTTATTTTTTCTCCGAGTGTTGCAACATTCAACTATAATCGTAAAAAAATCAATTTAACTCCAAACAAATCCTTCAGATATTACAACCAATAATCAATAATTTTTTGACATATTCATACATAGTTGATATTTCATAATATTTTTTACTTGTTTATGATCTGATAGTTCCTTTTAGAAATTTTATTTTGGTTGAGAGGATTTTTGATAAGGAAGGCGACATTTTTTTATATTTTCCAGGAATGTTCAAAAATCAAGCGCCAGCAAAAAAAAATTTTGACACTAAATCAAAAATATTGTGAAATATTAACTATATACGAATGCGTCGAAAAAAAAATCAATGACTGTTTGCAATATCTGTACGATTTGTTAAGAATTAAATTGATTATTTTACGATCAGAGTTACATGTTCCAACTTTCTAAATTTGTTTTTAACAATTTTTTTCCTGATATACGCAACAAGAAGGAAGTGTGCAACAGAAGGAAGTAAGATTAGTATCGATCGAAAGCGCTTATTTTTCGCCGTAAGCTTATACCCCTTTCCATTTTTCGCGAACACTCCCTTTAATCTCTAGAAAAAAATGGTTTACCTCTGCTTAACACCACCAAGAGCTGGAGTCTCCAATTCACATTCTTTCAACGACTAAAAACAAATAAAATTCAATGATGTTTTTGCACCGTTTTTTATACTGCAGTTCAAATCATGCAAACGCTTAACTTTCAGTTATGAATATTCAAAACTGCGGGTCACATTTTCTAAATTCAGAGAGCTTCAGTTCTCTTATTTGTAAACAAACAAGGTTATTGATTCAATTAAGACTGATCAGTTCGTTTAAACTTTTGAAAATAAATTAATTCCATAATCGGTTTCAACAATCATTTGTCCCAGGATTTTCTTGGTGAAGTTTTGCAAGTACAAATGTTTTACTATTTGTTGAATAAACGTTCAGATTTAACTAATTACATACAGAAACGAAACGAAATTACATACTGAAACGAAACTTCCAAGATTCCTTTAAGGATATCTCTGGACTTTTTGAGGAAACAGACTAAATAATATTACATAACAAATTTATTGACTTCCACAAGGCTGCCTAACCCCATACGGGAAACCCGGGTTTTTATAACTAAATAATGTCTTCAGCTTTGGGTTAAAAATCTTACCTTGCATGTGTCTGGAGTATCAAGATGTGTACACCTTTCCTTCCAACCAGAGAATTTAACAGCATCCCTGAATAAAATTCTTTCAATATTTCGAAGTTACAATTTATGAGGTGTTTAAAGTCTTCACTAAAGTAACTGAATTGCCTAAGTTTCTGTCTCGAGAATTTGACATAAAACTTGATGAAAATTCATATATATGCAACAATCTAGGTCCAGAGTATTCTCTAACTACTTGCATGTCTCTAAATCTGCTGTCAATCCTATCTTCTTAGCCTATCCAGGCTAAACATGGCCGTGTTAAACAAAGATTCATACGATACTAATTAATACAAATAGATATTGATATATATGGAATTTTATATAAAAGTTGTGGTATTAAACACATATTCAACAAATGCGCAAACAATCTGAAAACAACGATATCCCACAGGAGCCTGAGAATCAGGTTTGCTCCTTTTTTAATTTTTTAATTTTTATTTTGCATTTTTAGAAAATATAATTAAGAATATATTACAGTTAGTCCGTATACTCTGTATTACGTCACCAGAACTTCAGCCAATGGCAGTGCAGTATCATTGTCACATGATACAATTGGCAGTGCAGTATCATTGTCACGTGATACAGACTGAAATCACGTGACCAGTATACTGCACTGCCATTAGCTAAAGTTGTGGTGACATAATACAGACTATCACATAAATGTAATAATATCTACTAAAAATGCAAAATAAAAGTTATAACATTATAATAGGAGCAAACCTGAAATACATGGAGGTTTCATTCTAAACGTCCTTTTATTTTTCCTTTACAGTCCCTTTAAAATCACGGTTTCCCTGGACGAATTTTGTCCAAATAATTGTAATAACTGTAGGACGGAAAACGTAACAATAGTTCTTCTATAAACTTATTTGCTGTTAAGGAGCATATTACCATTTGTAAGGATTTTGATGGTAAAACCAATTTTTTATAAAAATCCCTAATTTTTGAAAATGTCGTTTTTTGCAAAGTCCTTGAATACTGCACTGCACCCTCAATTAAATTATTATAACTAGCCAGCCACCCTTTCAACATCCCTGTAAATTAGTTTAACAGTAATCTTGTTGAAATAACCTCAAACAATCTCACAATCAATTTTATGGAAAGGGTTGATCGAATATTTATTCTATAATTATGTTAAAAAATCTAAAACTTCAAGATGAGGAATAAAACAACATACCTGATACTCACTGGCTGTTGCATCCACTTTAAAACATCGTACATGGACACAACATAAACATCCTTGTAGGTGGAGAGTATCTCGTCCAACCAAAATTCCAGGGCCTCCAGCATCTCGGGGGATTTGCCCAACCATGCAGCATGCATGTAAATGCCAAAAGGAGCCCTTAACAGAGATTCTATTTAATACCACCTTGGAAAATGTAAACTAAGCTTAAACTCTACTTTAATACAGAAAAATCCCAAAAAATTGTGCTCCTGCCACTGTTATGTTCAGTAACCTGTCAGATAATAACTTTCAAAGAGCAAAACTCAGTTAAACATCTTAGTTTTCCATCAATGTTCAACTTTCCCTTATATAAAGAGTTAAACCCCATAACTTGAAGCAATAAATGGACTTGAGTAGACTCCATTTATAAATGTGTGAATAAGACTGGCCGCTCTGTCTAAATACAGGGTTACTTAAAATAACATCATTCCCCAATACTTCTAATTAACAAGTTTTAAACAAAGTACAAAAATTTAACTGAAATTGAAAGAAACTCCCAGATATAAGCTTGAGATAATAACTTTCAAAGAGCAATACTCAATTGAACATCTTCATCCTCCATCAATGTCATCTTTTCCTGATATAAGGAGTTAAACCTCCAATTAGAAGCAATAAATGGACTGAGTAAATGTTAAACAATATCCTTAATTCAGCATCTCTGCAATACAAAAGAAATATCTTAAATGATTCACCTATTTTGCTCATAATGACGGATGAAGTTGTGAGTGAGAACATTGTAGAGATTATCCGGGGATCGCAGGCTGGAACAACTATCTAACATGGCACAACCTGAAAATCAAGACAATTTAAGAAATTAAAAGTAAAAATTGGGTTTTTTGAAGTAGGGCAAGTCTTCCAAAAATGCATTGGGAATTTGGTGTGAAGGAGATGTCGGTAGTAATGGTGTTAAATGTACAAGAATATCCGTAAACTAAAGGAAGCAAACTAAAGGAAGCAAACTAAAGCAGTCCCTTCCTGGATGGATTTTAAGTCTAAATTTGATTAACCCAGTAACAACTTAGGATTTTACCAGACACTTGCTCCTTGAGATCTTGTCCTGGTTCTTCTCTTGGATCAAACTCATTAACAATCATCTCCCAAACTCCATAACTCCTAAATTTAGAAAAAATCAAAATACAGTAATGCTAAAAAGCACTTGGGACACTTGGTGGGACACTTCTGGAAGCATATTGTAATATTAAGAAAGTTAAGTATGTTAGTACCTGGTGGGACACATCCAGAAGTTTCCGTGACAAGAATGAGGTAATAGTACCTGGTGGGACACTTCAGGAACATGTATGAGCTAATGCTTAAGTATACTACTACCTTGAGCTTCACTTGTGGAAGTTTGTGACATGCATGTGGTAAAAGAGGGAGGGGGTGCAGAGGTGCCATGATACCCGCAAAAATGACCTCCAAGCCTCCGAATTTGCAGAATTACCTACAGGCCCCGCAAAACTGGTCTCCCAGCCTCCGTGACGTCACCAAGCCTCCCGCCATTGTCTCCACGCTCGGAGGTAATTTTTGCAAGGATCATGGCGCCTCTGCACCCCTTCCCTCAGTAAAGAAAGTTGTGTAAATTGGTACCTGGTGGGACACTGCAGGAAGATTCCATGACAAGTAAGGTAATGCAGAGAAGGTTTAAATATATTGGTACCTTGTGGGACACTTCTGGAAGTTTCCGTGGCAAGCATGAGGTAATGCAAAGAAGGTAGTGTAGGGCCATAGAGGAGGGTTCTGTAGGGGAGCAACTAGTGAGGAATCATACAGGAAATCTGATTCTTCTAGAGCCTAAACAACAAAAATATATTCAAAAAAGGTGAACAGATCATTTTATCTATTGTAAATTGCAAAATAAACAAACTTGGACTTACATTCACTTTATTTTAAGAATTAATGCCCAATTCAAGTTGTGCCCATTTTACCATTATTCATACAAAAATGAAGTCCATCATATCCTTTATAAATCCGCAATTTGATCATTTGAATAGAAACCACAATTGAAATCCTTATAATTTTTGCCCAGATAAAGTTGTTGAGTTTGGGTTTAAATCTATGTGCATGCCAATCTTTTACATAAAGATCACTTAAAATTACGTAGCAGTCTCTTAAATTTTTTTTTTATTTCAACAATTTTTAAAGAAGAACTTTAAAAAATGCAAAAAAAATTACTGCATGAAACCATCATTACAAATAAATCCAGAGAAATTTTATAAAAAGTCATTTTACTGAAGAAAAATACTTACAGCAAACTGTCTATTTCCACCTAGTCTAAGCAGAGGAGATCTGCTGCCGTATACGCTTCCTTTAGGAACTCCACCAAAAGACTAAAATTTAAATCTTGGTCAATATACTAATGAACTGGATGGGCCAATAGTTTAGGTTGGTTTTTTGTTTTCCATCATTTCCGATTTCTACAAAATTTGCTTTTATAAACTGAATGGGCTAACGGTTTCGTTTCCAACATTAAAATCTATTTTCTGCTAAATTTGCTTATTGTAAACCCACCAAACAAGTCCAAAGTGTCAGTCAAAGAGTATGTGTGCAACCCTAAATATAAAACAGTGTAGAACAGACAAGACCAAACTGGTCTTAGTGTACAGTGAACGAGGAGTATAGGCAGCCTGGTAAATTGGACCCTTTTTTATCTCGAGAAATAGGTGAGTTGGGGAATAATATTTATGCCAGAGAAAGGAGGAACAGCATTATCTGCTGAAAAAAGCAATATAGTCAGCCATCTTATGCCATGATATGGACAGTCAGCACAAAGTATCTGAAGAGAAGAGTCGAATGGAAATATATTCACCCCTAGGCAACGGTCATGTAAATTTATATCAACTTTAGTTAGTCCAATACTAATCGTTTAGTTATAATGTAAATATATAGTATGTGGGCAACCTTTTTTTTCAACTCAATCTTCCTCCTTGGCTTTTTAATACCAGAGTTCTTTTCCAAGTCTATTTTATCTTAAAATTCATTGCAATCGATTTTTTGCATATATTTTCTCTTGGGGTCAAAATTTGGCAGGTTTTAAAAGCAAATGCAACTTGGTACAACTTTAATGAACTGGAAGGGCCATGAACTAGGTAGTGTTCCATATCTATTAACTCAAAGGTTCCATCAAGGAAAATTATTAGAACAAAATTACCTCAATGATTTCTTTGCTTCCTTTCATCTCTTGAGTCCACAACTCCTTGGTTCCATAAGTCCAGTAGTCTTCCACATTGTCATGAGTAATACTGTGGCTGGCTATCTCATGCCCCTATCAAAGATTAGAGTGGTAAAATCATGTCAAAAAACAAATATTTGGAAATTAAAAATAACTTACACTTCTGTATAACTCTTGAACCATGGAGTAGTTGGTATACTTGTGAGAGACAAAAAAGGTAGCTTTGATATCACAGCTGTTGGGATTCTAGTAATAAAAAAAAATTGATCATACAATTTCCTAACGGTTAAATTTTAAGCATCAGACCTTGCGCCGTCCATTGAAGAAGTTCTTATAGATATCAAAGTTGTTGTTGTTGACAGCATCATCAAAGGACATTACAATCATCTGAGGAACATCTTCAGGTTTTAGACCTCCAGGAATCTTTGTTCCAGATGGAGAACAGAAACAGTCAGGAAGCTGGACAGAAAATTTAATGTAAATAAGGACTGAAAGATAAATTAACTTGATTATATATATTAGGATTTTATAACAATTATTTCAAGAACCTTTATGCCAACCATTATCAAGGTCACAAATCTTTGATTGGGTGAATGTGGTGAGAAGCACTACAATACAGTTAACCCAGAACTTAGGGACATTTAAAGAAATTATAAAATGTCGTCTTAGAGTAATTTTTCAATTAGTTAAATGCTATTTTATCTAAATCTCATAGTTGTTAAAAAAATTACTGCCCATAGAAATGAATTTTAAAAATTCTTTAATTTCTCCTAAATATTGTTAATCTGTATTGATCAGTGAGTAAATAGAACAGTAATTGGTTAGAATAAATTTTAAAATGCCCTCTGTCCAACTCTGAATTAAGACCAATTAATCTCATAGTATATCAACCTTAGATAACAGCTAAGACATCAGTAAAATTTCTGTAAATGGGTGATCTGTTGCTAATAATTTACCTTGCAGATGTCTGTGTCACATGATTCAGCTCTGTTAGGATCAGTCCTTGGACCACACAGGTTCTCATCACTACCATCAATACATTGAGGGATATCATCACAAAACAACTCTTTCCTAAATAAATCAAGTTACCTGAGAAACGTCAAATAATCAAGGCAACATGTTACAAAATTTAAATAACATGGAAAAGCCATCTCACATTTGATAATCAAAAAATTATTAACCAAAGATAAAAACCTTGAGAGATTTAAAGTTAAGTGCATGCATGCACTAAAACAATTTTATTTATTTTGAAAGAGTCAATCCAAACAAAAATCTTTAGATTATAGTTACCTAATTATCAACATTTCTGCATAATAAGGTTAAAATATTTCTAAAATTTATGTAAATCAAAAGCACTGGAAATCCTCCTATACCTTACACATTGTCCATCTCCACAGGCCAAGTACCCAGGATCACATAGTGGTTCTTTAGTGTTAAAGAGTGGAAGAACTAGCTTTGGACGAGCCTGAATTTGATTATTATCAAAATAAGAAGTTTATATTTAATTTAAAGATGTAGGATCTTCCAGTATTGCTAGCAATTGTATAAGAAGCTTTTTTACCTGACCAATAACAGCTCTTACCTTGGTGTTGCAGTTCTGAACTGCATTTCTCCACTCACAAGTTTGCTTCTCAAGATCAAAGGCCAGACCAGGAGGGCATCTGAATGTAGTAATTTAATTCAAGTTTCTAAGGTAAGACTTTAGAAATGAAATTTTACAAGCAGCAACTTCCCATGCAGATTGACTAGGCCTTCTGAAGTGCCTCAAGGCTCCAATTAGGGAGGGGGGCAGCGCTGCGACTAGGATTAAAAAGGGTCAAGCACTGCCGCTTGAAAAGGTCATGGGGCCAAGTGCGGTGCTGTGCCACTTAGGAAATAGAAAATTTGGGAAGTTGCCACTTGGGAAATATATTCCATCTTAACCAGCTCAACTCTAGAGATAAAAACATAAATATGAGACATTCAACGCAATTATCAGCGGTGATCAATTATGTGAAGAAAAACAACAACAGTTACCCCTTATTTAAAATTCAGTGAAGGTGATGGACCAAACCTCTGTAGAGTAAAATAGTAGATGTTAGTTCCACATTTATTGAAAATATATTTCGGTCTGGGTTGACCCTTTTCAGCTCTTGAGATTGTTTCTTCACAATTTATAGTTCTACAACAATTAACCCTTATTCATAGTTCATCAACAGTTAACCCTTTTTTTAATAATTAACAGTTAACCCTTTTTTGAGTTCATCAACAGTTACCCCTTATTTAGTATTATCATTAGTCATGAGCTGGGCTTATTTTTAGTTCAATTCCATTCATAAACAGCTACCCCTTATTTATAGTTTGCAACAGTCAGTTTTCCCTTATTCATAGTTTACACATTCATTAACAGTTAACTGCACTTAAACTATAGTTCGCAACATTTATCAACATTAATAAGTACCAACAATCACATATTGTAGAGAAACTATTAAATTTATTGTGTTCGGAGAATCCAGTAGACTCGTATTAAAATAAATAGAGTATTTTCCCAAGAAATTAACAATATGATAGTTGTATAAGTCGTCTTCCACTGGAACAAAACTTTTGCATTAGAAGAGTCCTTTAAGATGCTTTATTACTTGATTTTCAAAACATATCAATTAAAGGTGCATATGATTAGTCACTTTCCGTCTGGACTACCAAGCGTAAAGTCGACCCAGAACGTTTACAACAATACAACAAATGTAGCCTGGCAAGATCAGTGTTAACTACAAGCCCACCCCCTCCCCTTACCAGCCCTCTTAAAAATTCCTGGTTAAAAAAAAATCTTTTCCATATTTCAATTTAAAGCTAAATTTCTTAGTCGCGCTGCCTTGGGTTACATGGCGTATAATTACCGTATAGCTTGAAGACCACCATCAGCACAAGCTACAACATCTCGACAATGCTTGGCTCCAGCAACAAGTCGGAAGAATTCACCAGGATTTTTATCCTTAAACACAAGGTTGAAAACGGTTGAAGGGACTGTCATAATTTTAAGCGTTTTACAGCGGTTCCCTTTAAACCTTCATTTTATCAAAAATTTCAGTTTCTACTGCAGTTAATTTCTGTAGCAAAAAAAGCAATAAGTCCCTTTCCAGAGATACCCACAACGATAAAAGTTTCCAGTAACAAAAACATAGATATCTAATTCTAAGTTTTGCAGATTACCGTTATGAACAGGGGGGATGATATTTCTCTACCTGTGTGCTTAGTTAGCTGTATTGCACACTTACAACTGTTTACTAATATTTATATACTATTGGTTAGGCCAGAATCTCCTTATAATAACAAATATACAGTACGCTCTCGGTATAGTTATGGCCTATACAATTAGTAAAGGATTAGCGTAAATCGTCACTCTATACACTATAACCTCGTTGGTTGTAAATCAGAAATGTCACTAAATCTAACACCGTTAAAATCCCTTTAAGGAACTTTAAGCGTACTTTCAAGTGACCACCCATGAAAATATGGCAATACAATTACAATCTATGGTTTCCATTCAAGAGGTTTTTAGGCCCAAACAAGCCCCCCCCCCCCCGGAAATTAAAGAATGTAAACACCCTGGACAAATTCCTGTGTAGGCCCATGTATTAATTGCCGTAACTAAATTGGTAGCAACAAGCTGTGGAATGACGGCAGTCTTTTAATCATTATGAAACTATATAGATGAAGGTCGTCTTTGAGATTGGTGATTTCGCAACAAGCATGCAATATGCCTCCAATTATTACAGGGATATGTTAATGTTAAAAACAATTCTAAGAACAATTTCATTTAGGACACTTTTTGATTAGAGGTCCTCTTCCTTAGCTAACTGGCACTGCAAGTTTTGACCTTTTTGTCTATTTCCGAGACCTCTGAAACAAGTAAAATGCTTCAAATCATTATGACGATAGTTCATTTCTATGCAAAAAACATTTCTAGAACATATTCTTTTACGACAGTTTTTGATCAGAGGTCGTCTTCGTTAGCTAACAGGCACTGCAAGTTTTGACCTACAATACCTTTTTTTCAGATTTATTTTATTTCGCAATATGCATGCAATATGCTTCAATATTCACCAATTCTAAAAACAAATTCTTTTTTTGATACTTTCTGATTGGAGGTCGTCTTCTTAAGCTAACTGGCACTGATATTTTTGATCTAAATTTACTCTTTTTCTGGATCTGTGTGCCATTTAGCATAAGACGACCTCCAATCAATAAGTGTTATGTTATAAAAGAAATTGTTCTCAGAATTGTTTTAACATTAGAAATGCCTATCACTGTAATAATTGGAGGCTTATTGCGAAATCACCAATCACAAAGATGACCTCCAAGCAAAAAGTGTCATTAAAAGTAATTGTATTTAGAATGGCTTTAAGTCAAAACTTGCAGTGCCCGTTAGTTAATGAAGACGACCTCCAATCAAAAACGACTTAAAAACTTTTTGTTCTTAGAACTGTTTTTTACATAGAAAATAAGTATCTCCGTAATTATTGGAAGCATATTTCTTGTGCATAGCGAAATCACAGATCTCCAGAGAGACACAGGTCAAAAATTGCAGTGCCAGTTAGCTAACGAAGATGACCTTCAATCAAAAAGTGTCTTTAAAGAAATTGTTCTTAGAATTATGTTTTACATAAGAATTGACTATCCCCGTAGTTCTGTGATGAAATTATTAAATTCACTCACCCCTAATATATATTACACCTTGATATTAACGTAGTACCTTGCAAAGCGCATCTCTGATATCATTCTCATCTACTTCCCGTTTATATCTCTCCAATAGTATGTCACTTTCATCAACTTAATAAAAGATGATGAGGGGGGATATTAAGGCCTAAAAGTTTTCTGTCAATACCAAATTCAATCAAAACTGCGATTAAACACAAAATTTTAATTTGATTAAGATTTAATCCTGCAAATGACCCACAAAGGGATGGAATGTGAAGACTACCTGAAACCTATAATACCAAAGTTATAATAATGGTCTGCTTTGAATATAGTTCTTTTACTGGCTTATTAAAGGATTAGGAAAAGAAAGACAAGTTTACAGGAGACGAATAGTGTAAAATAGTCGTCTTTGAATTCTCATACCTTGTGGGTAACCCTGTATGAGAACAAATTAATAATTGCACAAATACATACATGTAAACATTGCAACAAAAATTATCCCAAAGAACATCTTGCATCATCGAATTGAACTATGTAATAATTTTTGATAAGATAATAACAGAGACAAAAAAAACTTACTTATTTCAACTTTACTAGGAGTCACAGAAGGAAAAAGGATACACAATCCTAAAAGAACAAACATTATGTTCACTACAGGATGATCCACTTATTTAGCTAGATCCTTTCTTGTCCACCCACTGTAATGTACTGCACATTGTTTGTTTACAATACGTTATTGTTTACAAACAAACTTTAGAAAATACATAAAAAATATTCAAATTATATCAATAGAAAAAAATCATTTTTTTCGCATTATGGAAATGAAAATGAAACTGGGAGTTTGTTAAGGATTTGAAGTCAAATCCAATATCTTTTTGGTGTTCGGGGAAAAAATCTGAGAAAGGGTCAAAAATAAGGGGTTAAGAGGATAGGGGGTTAAAGGGCTGGGGGATAGGGTAACCACCAAAAAAGTTTTTTGAAAAAAAAGATTTCGGAAATAAAGTCCTACATTTTGGCACCTAAAAAGTCCTGTGGAAAAAAGTCTTTGAAATAAAAAGTCTCTGGAGATGAAGTCCTATCATGTTGAGACTTAATTTTCTAAGACTTTTTTCCTGGTTCCAGTATATGATTTTATAAAAAAAATTCTCTGGAAAAAAAGGCCTTTTACAGTGGAAAATGCATGTGAAAAAAGATGTTTACAACCATGGAAAAAAAGAGTTTTGATATTTAAAACACCTGTGGGCATATTCAATATGCAGATGCATAGAAGAAAAGTCCGTTTCACGAAAACGTCTAAGACTTGACCTCATTTTCCCAAGACATAGGACTTTTGTTTCTTTAGGAGTAATTAATTCCTGTGATCTTATTTTCTGAGACTTTATAGGCAGGCACCATATTATTTTAGGAAAAAAAGTCTCGGGAATCTATAAAACTCTGGACTTTATTTCCCGTGGCATTTTGTCCTGGGACTTAAAGGGACTGTAAAGGAAAAATGAAAGGGGGTATAGGATGAAACCTGAGAATCTCAGGTTTTGAACGATACCTTATGTTCCTGTCTCGAGAAATTTACATAAACCTGTGTCAAAATTATACCAAAACGGGAATATGCCAGATTTTGTATAAAAGTTGTAATATTAAATAGATTATATTCAACAATTACGCAACCAATCTGAAAACGATTATATCCCACAGGAGCCTGAGATCTCAGATTTGCTCATATTACAATTTTTTATTTTGCATTTTGCATTTTTAATAAATATAATTGATAATATTTTTACATATATTCTGTGTAGTCTGTATTACGTCACAATAACTTCAGACAATGATAGTGCAGTATCGTTGTCACGTGGTACATACGGAAATCACGTGACCAGTATACTGCACTGCCATTGGCTGAGTACTGGTGACGTAATACGGACTATACGGATAAAATGTAATAATATTATCAATTATATCCGTAAAAAATGCAAAATAAAAATTAAATAATTATAACAGGAGCAAACCTGAGATTTTCAGGTTGCTGTGAGATATAGTCGTTTTCAGATTGGTTGCATAATTGTTGAATATGATCTATTTAATACTACAACTTTTATACAAAATCTGGCATATGCCCGTTTTGGTATAATTTTGACACAGTTTTATGTCAATTTCCCGAGACAGGAACATAAGATAGATGTCTTATAGGTATCGTTCAAAACCTGAGATTCTCAGGTTTCATCCTATACCCCCTTTCATTTTTCCTTTTTACCAAATACGAGACAACTAGTGGTTCTTTAAAACCCATACAAAAGGAATTTTAAACTAAATTATTTTTTCCGAGGTCTTAAAACAAATCTGAAATTTGATAAAAAAATATATGCAAAAAATGTCATTGCCTGAATGCCTTAATTTTCCTACCAGACTCAATCTTCTTCTGCATCCGTTTAGAGTCTTTTCCTCAGACGCATTAAAAAGAAATTTTCACATTTTAAACTTTTCTTTTCTTGATTACAAAAATGGATTTTGAAAACATTACAAAAACTTATAAATGACCATATTTCACGTAGTGTTTGTATTTGCACATTTATTGCTAAATCACTGGGATTTTCTTTTAATTTTTGAATTTTTGCTGATGTTCAAAATTTGCAACTTCGGCTTAGCAGTTCAACTCCTTTTCGCATCTGCATTAAATCAAGCACCTTGTTCCCTTCTATGTTTAAGGCAAACATTTAAACTTTCTTTGTATCATTTTAAGAGTTCACAGTGATCCAACGGTTCCAAGCTAAAAGCAAGTGCTTTATCAATATAAAAAGTACACGTAAAGGGCTACAATAATATAAGTGAGGTTAAGGCGCTATAACACATTTCAAAATTGACCAAGTCTTATAAAATAGATGTAACTTTTGAAGAAGTCTGGATCCATGTGAAATCGATTTTACAACATTTCTTTTCGACTTTTATATTGTTTTGGGCGGCAACGTTGCATTCATATGTTGTTTATGTGGATTATATTGTCTCATTCTTGTCACACTTATTTTCTTAAATGAATCTTACTTTTCTTCTCATCATTGCAGGACCGGCATACATTCTTACATAGTATTAATTAACAATACAGATAGATCATAAGATGTCGTCTTTTTATGACTTAGGGGGTTTTCGTTAAAAACAAATAGATTATAAAGTACAATAGGTGGCAACAGAGAAATGAACCAATTATACACAACGTCACAAGTGTCAAATATAACAAGGAAAACGAAATTGTCTCACATTAGTGGACACGTTTTCCAAGATTAAATAAAAAGGTGTAAAAACAGAAACTAAAGAACACATAAAATTGCACTTATTTTACTGTAACACAAGCACTTTATTCTAAAATTATCAATAATAGTGATAATTTTGACGGACACAAAAACTGAATTGACACTTGTGACGTCAGAATACAGCTGTACTGAGAGTGTACAAATTCTACGTTGCCATCAATTGTACTAGAATCTAATTGGTTCAAAATAACCCTGAGGCAGAAATCTTGAAAAGACAACATCTAGTGTTATAACTGTATTTTTATTAATCAATGCATATTTATATCTTACTTGTTCTTCTATGTGAAGGGTAAACCACAAAGGATAATACTTAAACACGACTTTTCTGCCCTGAATATAGTCTTAATGGCATGATAATTGAATTTGAGAAGAGCAAAACAGGTTTGCAGCTGCACGGGGAACCTTTATGTAAGAAAAAAGACTGAATGAATTTCATACAGTCGTCTCTATTAAGTATCATGCTTTGCGGATAACCCTGTATAATCTGTCATATGTTAACTCCAGAGTTCGGCTGGTATAGGAAACCCTCGGTCTCGGATAAATATAAACATCAAAAGAAACCATAGAAAGTATATTCACTATGTCAGTTTTATCAATTTTGTCAAACTGTTTGAATTTGAATCTGGGTGTTTTGGTGTTTGTTTGTTTGTCTGTTTGTATCCTATAAATGTCAAAACGGCTGAACCGAGCGGGCCAACATTTTTTGTAGGATCTTGCGTGACCCCGTTGAAGGTTTATGAATGATCGAATTTTCAAAAATTTGTCTAAAAAAATTTGATTCGATTCGAAATTTTTTACAATGTTTCAAAATATAGAACATGTTAACAATTGAAATAGAGGCTAGGAACCTCTAGATCGATTGGCCTTAAATTTTAATCAGGAAACTTTGTAGAAACATAGAAATGTTCTTCTCTTACAGAACAAGCTTTTTTACCTATATATGTACTTTGCTTCTCTGTTTGTTTGTTTGTATCCAATAAACGTCAAAACGGCTAAACAGATCCGACCCAAAATTTGTGTGGGACTTCACATGTCCCCAGGGAAGGTTTATGGATGATCAAAATTAAAAAAATAGCCTCCAACAAAACTCGATTTGCGTTAAATTTGGAAAATCTACGAATTTTTTTTTATAAAATCCGAGTACTTTGTTTGTTTTTGATTTACAATGATACAAAGAGAAAATATTCACAATTGAAATAGCAGATGGGTGCGAAGTGGCCTAAAAAACGTAGTAATTACAAATAGAAAGATTATAATTTATTGGCAAAATGCTGTGATCAAGTGATATAAAGATTAGAATTAATTTTCTAAATATAATAATCAAAAAACCACGCAACCTCTCTTATAAAATGAATTCAAAGTTTTGTGAATGCGAACCATAGACCATACCATATTGGATTCCATGATTAAACTTTCAACACGCATTTATAGCTTATGTTGATCAAAATGTTTACAGTTTAAATCATGATGATTTTTATTTCCATGATTCAATATTTTAACTAGTTAGGTGATGATGCGTTGTTATAATTAGTTATGATTGGTTATGCATCATTCGAAATGAATTAATTTTGTGCATTTCCCCCTTTTTTAACATGCAATTGGTTCATAATACACATATTCAACTACTTCATACATCATACTTCCTGCTTTTCATGATCTCTGATTTCATATTTAACAAATTAAACACAAAATAAATACTTCAAACAGAAACTGCAGTGACGCGCGCACCAATTGGGGGTTAAAACATGTCAGGTGCATAGATTCTATACGGATGAATGTGGCCCAAAATGGGAATTTTGTGAACAATTTTAGATTGATCGGAGCAGTGCATCAGCTGCAAGTCGATTTCGGTTTTTAGGCAAAACCTTGATTTTTAATAGAGGACATTGACTTTTCTTTGTGATCTGGTCAGATGGCTACAATTTGAGAATGTAATTGTATGCAAAATTTCATCATTTTATCTTAATTTGTATATCCGAATGCAGGCTGTACAAAATGTTGATTTCCCCCAAGTATTGTGAATATTACTATAGTCCTGAAACACAAATTCAAAATGGAACCTTTCTTAATCATTTATGGACATATTTTAAACTAAGGTTCGCTAAAATAGAAGAATTTTACCTTAATATGTACGTTTTGTTTGATAAAAGGTTTTCAATATATTTTCATTTACTGAAGAGTGAAGAGTGACCTCAGCTAAATGATATTGAAGGGGGGGAGGGTAGATATGTTTACAATGTGGTGAAAAGAGTTACTATATTTCTTTTTATAGAATTTACATAACACCCGAAATCCTAAGGCCAATACAACATATATATATATATATATATATATATTGTATATATTGTATCTATATATTGCCTTTAGATTCAGAGCTTAGGAAACTTTGCATTTTTCGGCTCGATATAGCTTTTCAAGGTCGTCATGGATGCTTGACGTGAAACATTTTATTTGGCTCTATTTTTCCAAAAAAAAGGATGAAATTTACACAAATTAAATAGTTTCTAAATCCTCAGAACGTTTTTTCAACTATAATTTAGATGTCAACAAACGATATTTTTTAATAGTTAAAATTGCTTAAATATAAAATGGCATCAAGTAACTGCAATTATTTTTCCAGATTTTCCTTCTTATAGATAAAATGAGAAATCCACAAAAAAAATTTGAAAAAAATCCGGGAAGATTAGTTTTCCTAGCTCTAGGCTGGAGAAAGTAGACGAATCCTGAGTGTGTTGAGGTGGTGGTGTCCTCATCAGCTGATATACGAGAAAGTAGTAAGGGCTGACCGTCGGGCCGGACAGAGAAGAGTAGCCGGGCTGATCAGAACGACGGGCCGGTCCTGTTGTTGTGCTCCTGGCTGGTCGAGACGACGGAACGGGTCGAGTGAGACGGCGGGCAGGGTCAAGTGTCCCTAAAAATAGTTGTGTCTTGAAGGTTTTAGCCTAGTCCTCTCCCTGTGTGGGGTTGAAACAGCTGGATACAGGAAAAGGGGAAAAAATCATTAATAAAGAATTTTCAAATTTTTCACGCATCCACGAAAAGTGAAAAATATTAAGTTAAAAATTAAAAAGTGAAATAGGTATTAGTAAAAAAGCCTTGCATGATATTTATGAAATAGAAAAATAAAAAATGGCAAAGACTGAAAAAAGTCTTGTCTTTGAAGATTGTAAATAGCATTTTACATTATTATTGTGACAATTAGTTGATCATATTGTTTACTGAACTATGTGAAAGCTGAGGTGGCGCAAATATTACAAAACTTTTCTTTTCATTTACAAAGATGAAATATCGAAACATATTTGTAAAAAATGGGCGCGTAGACATTACTAAGCCATAAATTTGGAGAAGGGGGGGGGGCATTTCGCCGGACGCCCCCCCCCCTCCTCTATTTTCGAGGGTTTTAAGAAATGCTAATTTTAGATCCGTTACCGAACTAATGAAATAGTCAATGATGGGCTATATTTTGAACATTTTAAAGCACCAACAAACCGGGCATACGTAGTACGTACACTAATACCATTATTTGAAGTCAATCCTAAAGATTTTTTTGTACATATAGTAATGAGAAAGGTTTTGAGTCTTTGTCACAAACTCTGATATTTTATAAATATATCTTTGCAACTAAATGATATTTCAAACTATGAATAATGTAAAGGGTTTCCACGGAATGTCTATATTTTTTTGCGCAAAATTTTTTTTGAGAACTTTTGCACAATGCTAAGATCATTGGAATATCAATCTGAGATGGAATTTAAAGAATTTGAGCCGCGGTTTAAATCCGCCAAAATCCGCCAAAACCAGGTTTAAATTTAGCGCCGGCTTAAATCTTGAAACATTTGATACAATTTTAAGTGGAACTAACCATATTTAACCCGCGGCTTAAATTTAAACCGCCGCTCAAATTCTTTAAATTCGGCCACAGGTTGCAAAGATATAGGCTCTAGAAAATTTGACTTTGTGTCAAGGACAAATTCCTTTAAGATTTTAAATAAGAAATTATTTTGGCCCAAGTTATGATTTGAATAATATTCAAAGAACAATTTTTACAATTTTAACCCATAAAAGAATTATCTTTTTTTTAAAGAAAAACTTCCTGTACTTTGCACAATGCAAAAAAGAAAAGAATAATTTTTTGAATAAAAATAGAATTTAATTTTTTGAACTTTTTTCTTAGAAAATATATCTCTGAAGAGAAAACTGAACTTTCAATTAATTTTTATAATTAACTTTCTCCTTTCAACAAGAATTTTCTTTTTACTTTGATAATAAAGTAAAAAAAGTTTTTATAGTGTTTAATCCATGCATTTTCGGAGTTTTCCTCTCTTTATACTTTTCTGTTTAAACTTTTTTTTACATTTGTGTTGAAGATGAACTTTATAACAGTTTCTATTTACTCTCTAGCTTCAGGGCTTCAAGTTATACTCTTTGAGGAAATTGTAAAAAAGAAGTTAAAGGACTGTTCTTGGATTCACCCAGAGACATTTTTATTCAATTTTTGAATAATTTTCAATTTGTTTTTTAGCAGATATGGAAGCGAAAACAAAAAAATACTACCGGGAATTTTTTTGATTTTATGAATTTTTTAATAGTGATATTAATTTGCCAATAGCCATAAATTAATCTATAGAAAATGATCTTAAACAAAAAATGAGCCCGATCGGTCCAGCCGTTACGACGTTTTTTTGCTTTGAACAAATTTACTTAGCACGGTCGAGTAATCATTTCTAACGACGTAAACGTCGATCAAATTGAGTGTGAGTTCATGATAAAATGGTTTCCTTGATATTCAAGTTAGAAAATCATTAGAGGAGATGTTCTGATCTGTCAAAATACATCATTTCATTCAAATATATTACAGAGTAAAAATCTGGAACATTTAGTAAAGAGTCCTTAAAATCTAGAGGATATGGGGGGGGGGGATAGAAGCAAGGATGTCTAAAATCAAAAGTGGTAAAAAAAGCTATAATTAATTGCTGATGGTAAAAATGATGAAAAATCTGATCTATAAAATGATTTTCCAAATATTTCATTTTAAATAAACTTTTAGATTAAAAGAAACCCTTTGAAATTGAAATTCATTTGATTTTATACTTATAAACTCTTTTATTCTATTAAGAGCTCATTGAATGAATAAAGGTAAAAACAACAAGTTTGATTGTTGTAACTGAAAAAAAAGACATTACAAGGTCACACGTCTCCATTTGATTGTTGAATTTGGATTGATTTCTTAAATAAAATTTCTTTTTATTGTTTTTTTTTTATTAAATGACAATGATATTCTATTATGTTTAATAAACACATCTAGTTAATAGGAATTAAACAATACATCAAAGTTTAAACAATAAGTTTGTTTTCTAGGATTATAAACGTCACAATGCAGGATTAAGGTTAACAAAAATTAGAGATCTTCTTAAGAAGGAAGTTCGAATAAATGTCATTGTTTATGTATGATATCACAACCAAGGGGGGGAGGGTTATCATTCACAGTAATTCAAAAACCGCAACATTTCATTCAAACAAAGTTAAAATCTTAAAACTGAAAATAAGTTCGTAAAAATGGGGAAATAATAACTGTTGAAAAGAATTTTTAAAAAAATCTGATTACCCTAAAAAACGTTTATGAAGCCACAAAAAGTTGTTACCAGTTTATTTCAAAACTTTCAGCTTAGTTTTTATTAATGGTCGTCCTTCATGAACAGTGAACAGTGTACACACTGTACATACAAATCACTAAATACAGGCTTTAACTATGCCAATTTTAAAGCACCTTGCTTTAACATTTTTTTAAATTTAATTTAAAAAAATGATTTTTTCGTGAATAGAGAGAGAGCAGGGTTCTACTTCTTATCACAAATCATTTATGGTAAGATTTACAGTTTTTAAAATCCTTCAACTTTTTATTAAATATTTCTTTCCTCTTAATTTTAATTAAAACATTGTCTAGTTTTAAGGTTGAACTTAAAATTTAATTTATTTTTTCATGGCGAAGCTATTTTTTTGGTGGGAGGGGGGGATATTAAATATTTTATATTATCTCCATGTTCAGCAATCTGTATATAGAATATAAACTCCCTGGTTTACCATCTCCATGTCCAGCAGTCTGTATATAGAATATAAACTCCCTGGTTTACCATCTCCATGTCCGGCAGTCTGTATTCAGAATATAAACTCCCTGGTTTACTTTTTCCATGTCCAGCAATCTGTATATAGAATATAAACTCCCTGGTTTACTATCTCCATGTCCAGAAGCCTGTATATAGAATATTAACTCCCTGGTTTACCATCTCTATGTCCGACAGTCTGTATATAGAACATAAACTCCCTGTTTTAATATCTCCATGTCCGGCAGTAGAATATAAACTCCCTGGTTTACTATCTCCATGTCCGGCAGTCTGTATATAGAACATAAACTCCCTGTTTTACTATCTCCATGTCCGCGGCAGTCTGTGTATAGAATATCCCTGTTTTACTATCTCCATGTCCGCGGCAGTCTGTGTAAAGCAATAAACTCCCTGTTTTACAATCTCCATGTCCAGCAGTCTGTATATAGAATATAAACTCTCGGTTTTACTATCTCCATGTCCAGCAGTTTGTATATAGAATATAAACTCTCAGTTTTGAAATCTCCATGTCCAGCAGTCGCGTGTATAGAATATAAACTCCCTGTTTTAAAATCTCCATGTCCAGAAGTCTGACCGGCAAAGCTAGAAACATTGAAACTGATAAACTTGTTTTTCTACCTCGAGCTTTACCTCTCAACAACAACAAATCCTTGGACCCTGTCCTGGATTGAAAATATATTAAGTTATAAACAACTTCATTAACTTTTTAAGTTACTTTTTACAATATAATTATTACCAAGGTAACTACTAAACATTTGTTCAACAAGAGAAGAAATTATGGAGATATCAACGTTTATCAATCTGAAAGGAATTGAGTCTTTGCCACAAACACAAATTTTCTAATCCCAATAACGTTGCAGCCTTTTATTTAATGTAAACCTTAGATATTTCAAACTTTGATTATTTGATCCAACATAAGTGAAAGTTTGAAATATTTAAGGTCTACAACGTTGGTTTGCAAAGATTAGAAAATCATGGTTTGTGGCAAAGACTCAATTCCTTTACAAGTTAGTTGAGAACTTGTATAGCAAAGTCAAGAAAGGAAATTTACAGAAGTTACAATATCTTTCCCGTAGTAGTTTCCCGTAGTAAATATATTTCCCGTAGTTTCTCAGAATAAAGGTTTAAGAACACCGTTGTTAATCTGGAATCCAACTCTTCACTTGATGTAGTTTTAACAGTTCCTTGTTTCCAAATTTTGCTTCAGATCAGAATTTTTTACTTTTACGCGCTCCTTCTATTCTATCTATGTAATCGTTAAACTTAGTTTTAACTTTTCAACTAGGAAAGAAAAAAGATCTAACTTTAAAGTTCAGGTCTCAAATAAAGCGTTTAGAACTGAACAGAGGTTTATTTAAATTAGTACCTGAAATATACATATAATCTTATAACTAAGCACAAGGAAAATACATGAATACGAGCCCTCCCGAGAAAAGGTACCAATCACTAAAAATGAGGATAAATCGGCAAAACTTTAAATAAGAACAAAGGAGCAGAAAATAAAGAATAACAAAAAAAACTTCAAACCTAACTTCTGCTCAGGGGCAATTTCTCACTCTAGACTGGGCTATAGGGGGATCAGGGGCCCCTTTAAATTGGACGCCAACACATTCTTTTCATTCAGTATAAACGAAAAAATACGAATCACTATGTTAAAACATAAATACGAATCATGAGGTTAGAATTGGGAGAACTGTAAGACAGTCACATATAAAAGTGCGACTATAAGAGCTAATTGAATGCTCTATAAAGATTAGCTTTTTAGCGTTTTATAATATTGGAATTCAGTTTAAGTCAATGTGTTGCCTTTTCTAAGTAAATATAATTTTCTTTACGCTTTACTATAAAATTCAGAAAATGAAACATTATTTTTACGACGTACTATATACTTTCCTGATTTGACTATTATTCCGTGACCATTATACGATAATATAAATTATACATTTTTAAGATTATGAATTATGAATACTACTTATATTATAATTCAGAAACATTCAGAAAATTGATAAAACGCCCAAATCTAATTATATTCTAGATTATTATTTGAAATATAATGACGTCAATTGGTCAACTCACAACTGCCGGGATACAGGATTATTGCATTCCAATTAGACTTTTTCCATGAACCCCCGTAAAGTGGAACATGGAGGAAAAGAGTGTAAAATCTTGATTAATATAAGATTTTCCTTAAATTTATTTTCCAGGGGGGGGGGGTTTTGGCCTCAAACCCTCCTCTAGAAACAATAGATTTCACTGATCCAAGGGGAGGCGGGCAGAGCCTGCCTCAATAGCCCCCCGTGTACGCCTCTAAGGGGGTAAGGGGGGGCGGCAAGTGTTCCAAGTGTTGAATTAAAACATAGATCTGGTCATTCTTGTTTTTTTTTCAATCGTGAATTGTCACTAGAATAAAAAATCTCGAAATCTGCATTCTCTCTTTGCGAAAATACAAAAAATAACGTTGCCTTTAATTAAAATCCCGAGTAATTGGTTTTCTTTTCTTTGTAAACCAAATAACAAATTATTTTTTCCATCTTATTCTAGTTATAAATTATATAGCCCGAGTAAGAATTGATTTCCAAACCAAATTATAATCTATTTGTGCGTTACTCATTAAAAGTGTGACGGAGTTTTTGTGTACTCTCTTAACTCATCCTTTGAGTCATGTCTCTCCTGTGACCTATCGCAGGCTAACTAACAGTTGACCAGTACACTCTGTTGATTAAATATAACACAACATAAAAATTTACTCATAGTCATTTGATGGTTGTTTAAGTCTAATTAAAACAGTATGATTTATTAATTATATGCATAGAGTCCCAAGGAAATGAAGGTAATCTCCTGTACACTTTCAGACTTTTAACCCCCCCCTTGACTGGTGTTTTATGAGTCTGTTTTTTTGAGGCATTTCCGTGGTGAGGCGTTTCCATAGCACCCCCTTAACCCTTGAAAAGCTTTTTTTCAAATGAATAAGAAGTAAGATCATATCATTTTCATACTGCAAAGTCAAAGTAATAAATAAATTGACTCTGTTAGTTAAGCAGTACTCCCTTGAAAGCTCAAATACACTTGTTAAAAAGGTTAGCCTTTATAGTGTGCATTGTCAATGTAATAAGAACAACCATATACCACTGTAAAACCAAACCAAACATTGTTTAAAAAATCATTAAAAACCCTCCGAAGAAAATTTTCCCCTGCGTCGCGCCTTATTGCACCCCCCTGGTCAAATCCTGGCTACGGGCCTGATTGATACGTTGTCTTACATCTTTAAAATCCCGCCCAATCGATGCAAATAATTCAGTTAAAAGTGGTTTCATACTGGTTCTCTAGTTCTAATACTAAACCCTCTCTCGCAGTTTTTACATCATATTGGACAGAAGGCCTTAAAGAAACGAAGAAACTGTTAACGGCCCTAACGGTTGCCTTGTGAGAAAATGGGCCCTGGACAATTTGATAAAAATAAGTTATACACCCCTTTTTTAATTTTACGCAAACTTATTCTAAAACCAAAATTAATAACTTTTTAAAGTAAGATTTTTAAAAATGTTAAAAAGTATTTCCAGAGCCCAATCCACTGCACAGGCGGTTTATATGTCTGTCTGTTCAACGTTTAGTTTCTACCTTGCTGCTCCGCGTACAGACCTCATACATACTTTACATATACGAACGTACACTGTATAAATACACCGTAAATAATACACCGTATTTATTGTTAATAAGCGTACAATTGTACGCTGGTTATTTGTGAAATTATTAAGTGATTGAAGTGTTATAAACGCACGTCTAGGTGAATTCAAACAACCAATTCATTAAATGTTGATATTCAATTCATTGATTCTTTGTTATTTATGTTTATGCATTTGCATTATTTATTTATATAAGATCAAACTGCCTTGAAATGTCTGAAAATGGAATTGTCAAAGTCGTGAGATTTTGTTCAGTGATAAATTAACGAAATAGGCGGAATTCTATAGAACAGAATTAGACGGTTGGTTCAACAGATTAAATATTCATCTTAAAACCTGTAAAATTTTACTGATAAAAATTAACTATTATTAATATTATTTCCCCCTTTTCCTTGTCCTCATTACTATCATCTTGTTCTTGTCCCCATTATCATCTTCTTGTCCTCATTATATCTTGCCCTCATCTTGTCCTCATTATCCCCTTCATCCAACCCTGTCCTCATTATCCTTTTCCCTTCTCCTTGTCCTAATTATCCCATTGCCTTCTCTCTATCCTCATTATACCCCTCCCTTCTACATGTCCTCATTATCCCCTTCATCTAACCCTGACCTCATCTTCCCGTTCATCTAACCCTGTCCTCATTATCTTTTTTCCTTCTCCCTGTCCTCATTATCCCATTGCCTTCTCTCTGTCCTCATTATCCTCTTCCCTTCTCCTTGTTCTTCCCATACCTTTTCATATTTCCCTCTTCTTCTAGACTCAAATTTTTCTTTTCACTGCTCTCATCTTTCTCCCAGTCTTCATAACCAACCCCTTCAACTTTCATTTTCCTGTTCATTCCCTTTACATTCCACCTTCTTTTATCATTTCCCGTTCTTCCTCATTTAATTCCCTTGACCTCCCCACCTTCTTTTATCATCCCCCATTCTTCCTCATTTAATTCCCTTCACCGCCCACCTTCTTTTATCATCCCCCATTCTTCTTCCCTTCTTTCCCAACGACTTCTCTTTTTTTGGCACAAAAAACTAAACTGCAATTTTTTTTACTTCAGAATTCAAATATTGAAATTGATAAAAGAAATAGTTTCTTGTTTTTCTACTTAGTTTAGTTGTTTGAAATGAAATTGACACAGTGGTTTAACCGGTTGGAAAGTGGGTGAAGTGTCCCCCACCGTACAGCGGGCCAATACGGGGGGTAATTGCTGGGACACACTGTAGTCACTAGATCTCCAATGCCGGATGTGATGGTAATTATATTTTTAAAATATATGATGTAAAGGTTTAAATACATTTGTATATACATATTTCAACAACAGGGTAAAATATTGACCCTTTATTTCATTATAAACTGGGGTGTATATTCTCCACTGAATAAATCTTCCCACCAATTGAAATAATTTGAGCAAAAACCACAAAATTATGTCATATATATTTATTCTCTTGTATTTGCATTATTAATTAATGCACATACAGCATCCATACTATTTCCGCTTTTATTTCAGCATTCAAAATAAAAAAATAACGGAAAATTGATTTGCAACATTAAAATCGAAATGCAATTATTAAGAAGAATATAAAAAAATGTACGTGAATAAATTGAAAAATTTTACTTATTCTGAAATATAATCTAGAAAATATGTTTTTCAGTTTTTATTTCAAACAATTTTCATCGTTAATCAGTTCCACGATTTATTTCTTTTTCGACATCTTTTAAAAAAAAATTATTACCAGATATTATTTTTTCTGTTTGTTATCTACAGATTTATTTTAGAATTTTAGTTTTTAATACTTTTCCTTTTTACTCGCTCCCCCCTCCTTTATTTACAATTTTTTAAAACATTTAACAATATTTTTTTATTCAGATTTCCTATGAAGTATGAATGGAATGTATTTTATTCCTGCCTCCTTCAGGAGGTTTTATTTCAAACATATTCAATGTTTTAATAAACAATCCTGGGGGTAATGTAAACAAACATCAATCTGCACACATACCCCACTTCATTTTTATAAACATATGTAGATAAGTGTACATACACTCTGTACATAAGTAATTTTTGGTTTCTAAAAAGTTAAAACAGAGCCATTTTACTTCTTGATCCTTGATCCTTGGGACCAAAATGGCACTTTTCAGAAAAAGAATGTATTTCTGAAAATAAAAAGTCAAGAAAAACTTTTAAAAACAATTTCAATTGTTCTTTTCCTACAACTTGCTTGATTTTAAGATTTTATTTTCGGTTTGAATACCATCCAAAATCACAGTTAAATTATCTGAACATGGGATTACATGTTCACATTTGATATTATGTTCACTTTTTTATTTTGTTTTTTTGAATACCCTAACGTGCACTGTACATTGCGCAGGTTAGATTTACACAGACTCACAATTAGGCACAAGAAAATGATAAAGATAAATACTATTTTGATTTTCCTGAAAAATTAAATTTTCTCATTTCTTGCCTTTTTCTAGATTCTCATTTACATTTTTCTCCCCTCTACTCACCCAATCCTCGTTTATACAAATAAACCCCCCTTCTGAGGTCCAAAAAATACAAATATATTTTTATAAAAATAAACATTTGTCACATGATATTTAGGGACCGTTTGTTTACTTACGTGTAGGCCCTCTTGTTTACTTCTCATTAAAAAGACTCGAAAATAGTTTTTAAAATAATTGAATAATGTTTTAAATGTTCCTAGAAGATGGTTTTAATTTAGTTTAAAGTTGATCAATTAAGCAAATTAGATAGAGAAGTTGGGCAACACATTTTAGCTTAGCAATTGCTTAAAAATAGGATTTCTGTAAATGTTCAAATATATTTGTGTAATTTTTTTTCTCATAAATTTTTTTATGGTTTTTCTAAAAACTAATAATTTTGATTATTTAATATACTTGCCAGAGGTATATATTTTTCAAAGAGTTTTGATGCCCTAGGGAAAAAAGAATCGGAAATTATATTCAATAAATGTGGAACTAACTTCTACTTTTTTTTACTCTACGAGGTTTGGTCCATCACCATCACTGAATTTCAAATCGGAAATTATACTCTTTCCTAAAAATTGTTTATTTTCCTCTTTCAGCAGTAAACCCTTCTGGCGCTCGGAGCAAACATACCTAGCATCTGGGGGACGAAAATATTTCCAAGTGGAGGGATGATTTATCAAGATAATATACATCCCTGATTTATTCATTTGAAATATTGAAATTGTAGAGAAAAAAGTTGGATAGTAGAACTAATCTAAATTATCCCTAGATCATAGAATTTATATATATAGAACTAACATCTATTTTTTTTACTCTACAAAGGTTTGTTCATCACCTTCACCGAATATTCTAAATTATCTCTAGATCCTAGAATATCTAGATCCTAGAATATCTAGATCCTAGAATACCTATAGATCCTAGAATATCTAGATCTTAGAATATCTATAGATCCTAAAATATCTAAAGATTCTAGAATTTAATTTCTCTAAATTCCAGAATATCTCAAGATCCTAGAATATCTCCAGATCTTAGAATATCTCTAGATTTTAGAATATCTCCAAATTCTAGAATATCTCCAGATTCTAGAATATCTCTAGATTCTAGAATATCACAAGATTTATAGAATATCTTCAGATTCTAAAATATCTCTAGATCCTAGAAAATCTCTATACCCTAGAATTTTTCTTGATCCTAAATTATCTCTAGATCCTTAAATGTTTATGAATTTGTGTGTATTTGTTGAGTCCCTTGTAATTTGATCCTAATTATCTCTGAGAGTCTGAACACTGGATTTACTTTGCGGAAACCAAGCCAAACCTTTGATAAATGTTTATAAACCTAAATATTTTCTGGTACTTCTGTATCCTGGTATCCTTGTATCCTGGTATCCCTGTATCCTGGTATCCCTGTATCCCTCCTGTATCCTGGTATCCCTGTATCCCTGTATCCTGGTATCCCTATATCCTGGTTTCCCTGTATCCTGGTATCCTTTTATCCTGGTATCCTTTTATCCTGGTATCCCTATATCCTGGTATCCCTATCCTGGTATCCCTGTATCCTGGTATCCCTGTATCCTGGTATACATGTATCCATGTTTCTTGGTATTATTATATTTTGCGATTAATGTATCCTTGCATCCTTGAATCTTTGTATAATGTATCCCTTTTCCTCTATCCCTGTGTTTTTAGTATTCTTATATTCCTCTACACTGTACAGCACACGCTTAGATCATTCAGTGTCATATTCCATCTCAATGATTCATAAGGAAAATATTCGAATGGATTTTTAGCTGTATAATAAACATTCTTGAATTTATTGCTTTTTTAAAGAAAGAATTTTTCTTCCAACGGTCTTTATGTTTAAAGAAAATGCCAACTGAGTTTGTTGTAGCTTTATTTTGAAATTCGACTACTTTCACAATTTTGCTTAAATCAGATGAACTACTGAAAATTTACCAGCGTACTGTTCTACACTGGTAGGATATTGTATTGTGTAGGATATTGTATTGTGTAGGATATTGTATTGTGTAGGGTATTGTATTGTGTAGGATATTGTATTGTGTAGGGTATTGTATTGTGTAGGATATTGTATTGTGTAGGATATTGTATTGTGTAGGATATAGTATTGTGTAGGGTATTGTATTGTGTAGGATATTGTATT